>NC_056726.1:642466705-642550465 GCF_019279795.1 Protopterus annectens | reverse complement strand
ATTTCGGTTTTTATTTCTTGGTTTTTACAGAAATAACCAATTCATGCTACCATTACATTACATACGGGATATCATTGTGTCCTACAATCGTAGCACATCAGCCATTTCTAATACGTTTTTTTGGGACACAACTGTCCATGGAGAGACTGCCCCAAACAACGTGGGACAGGTGGTGACCTTAGTCGCTGCTCCTATGTCGGTGCGGCGCGCTGACATGCGGCTGTACACCTTCTCTGAGTGTAAACACTGACAGTGCATTGCGGGACGGAGGCAGTCTTATGCGTATCCTTTGCTCCTTGAACGGGTACACTTATGCCTTGGTGGCTTCTATTTGCTTCTCCGTTAATTTGGAACGGGGACTATGTTGCGTACTGTACGTGCGTTTCATTCTGCACGGGACCTGGCTGCTGCCATTACTATTGTGGGCGGATCGTGGCTGTCAGCACATTAGGTTGCTCACCTCATGCCGGCTTAGACACGCCTCCAGACGCATCCTACCTGGGCTCGCTCACGTACACTACGCACGTGTCTGTGATTCCGGTGCACTCTCATTAATATGTATATGGCGCTACTGCGCCGGATATTCCATGCACCGCCGGCGCAGGCCTTACGCCGGCCTTGCGCCGAGCTTCATGAATCCCAGGGAATGTTTTAGCTAATATTCAAAAGCCTAGAGGGGAGAGGCGCAGACCATCCCTGGGAAAGCTGCATGATCTGTTGACTATCTCCTTCCATGCTGACAAATATTGCACCCCCTTAGAATGACACCAGAAACTAAGCCAATTATTAAAGTCAATCATCTTTTGTTCATATTGCAGATATTTCCAATTGTGTTTTACAAAACCTATAGTTGTCTGTTTCGCCCATATGTTCAACTGACTTTGTAAACCAATATGTATGTAGCCCATTATCTTGGGCCGCCAATATTAACCTTTCATCTTTTGGTTTGAATTTGCCTCTCCTTAACCATTCCTGCATTTGATCCTGATCAATATGAGGCTCTTTCCGGAGTTTTCTATACTTGCAACTATATTAATGCATTTTCCACATTTCTTGCCTTCTCATCTGATCCTTCAACTTATATTCTTTCTTTTGTTTTTTGGCACATTCAGCAGTTGCTGCTGATATTTTTTTACTTCTGGTATGATCTCCATTCCTGCTTGACACCAGTATGCTTCTCCTACACTAAGAAGGGAAGTCATCTTAGATTTATTCTCCTCATGTTTCAAAACTTTCACTATATTTGGGTCTCATGAGGTCAGCAGATATGTATGCAGTCCCACAATTGCAGATCTATACATGTAATCAATTCCAAGTAGAACTATCTGTCCTTCGGAAAGGGGAATATATAATCTTGGTATGAACTGATTTTTATAAATCATTTGATGAGCATGAAGCATTCTTCTTGTTTTCCTCTCTAATCTATCCAATACCTCTCAGGGCCAGTGAGTCACTCCAAAACTGTACGTTAGGACAGGAAGAACAAACTGGTTTGTAGTTTGAATTTTGTTCCTTGATGTCAACACTGTTTTCAGGATTAATTTAAGTCTTCTAAAATATTCCTCACTAAGTTTTATTCGCATTTATTCATGTTTTATTGTTGATCCTTCATCAATTCAAAATAATTATGCACTCCCTCTTGCTCAAGTTCTTTTATATCACATTCTTGTCCCAAACTGATGTTTTCTTGGTGCTGCAGCTTTCCTGCTTTATAGTTTGCTTTTAGGGTTGCCATCTTCCTTTGTGGCTAAAACCGGAGTAAAGCCACACCCCTCGCATCACCACTAACCCCACCCATCCTCACCCCCTCTCTTGCCCACGGTCTGCCCATTTTGTGACATCATGATGACATCACTCGGTGGGGAACGCCCTCTTTTTCATTCCTGCTGCCTGCTTTCGGTTGATTTACTATGCTTTTCTGTAAAAAGAGCATAGTAAATCAGCCGATTTATAAACTCCGATAATCTGTTTCCTTTTTGAAACAGAATACCAGAGTTTGTATAGTGTTTTCCGGACTACCGTTGAATCAGTTTGATTTCCGGATAGTCCGGAAAAAAAATGGAGGGGTGGCAACCCTAGTCACTTTTGCACATTTATCAAGACAAAATGACATTGTTATATCATCTGAAAAAGTTTTAACTACTTGCAGTTATGCTTTCAGTTCCTCATCTAATGAGCTATACAGTTTTAAATCATTGACAAAGACAAGATAAAAAGTCTTTACACTTTGTTGCTTTCTGGGAGCCAAATTATAGCCATGACCTAATCTGTTACGCAGACAGCTTAATGGGTTATGGGCAAGGCAAAAGAGCAGTGGTGGCAAAGAGTCCTGGATTTTCCCCTTTGGATTTTTACCCCTGGAATAATAATTTGTCCTTTATCATGGCTTAATTGCAAAGTGGTTTGCCACTGTTTTGTGGTCACTGTGATGTAGTTTATCAGTGTAGGGTATATCTTATACATTTTTAAGCACTCTTTTATCCATGCATGTGGGATACTGTCAAATGTTTTTTTCTAGTCAATCCATGCCATACTTAGATTCTTCCTCTTTTTATAGTTTTCCACTATGACTTTTTAACAACAAACGATACTTTGTTCCATAAAATTTTCTTGTATTGCCCTTTTGCTCTATTACCAAAATTGAGTTTTCTTCTGAAAGACTATAAACCCTGTCAGCATGAATTCCAGTGTATAGTTTACATGTTGTTGGAAGACAAATTATTGGTGTATAATTTTTAGAGTAGCTTGTAGGTTCACTTTTAAGTTGGAGCATTGTTTTTTCCTGTTATTAGCCAAATTGGTGTCTGTTCGGGTTGTCCATACAAATAGTTCTTACTCATTGCTAAATCTTCAAGCAAAGATGTTAACACTTTTCACCAGAAATTAGGTAGTGCATCTGGGCCTAGGGTTTTCAAATTAGAGGCTTTCTTAACTTTGTTTCAATCTCTGTATGTGTTACTTAATGCCATGTAATATCCTGCACCTTTGAACGTCTTATTCTTTCTTTTACTTCTTCTATCCATTTAGCATCTTTATTATGTTCCACAGGATTTTCATAAATATTTCTCCAAAATATATCTATTTCTTCTTTTTTTCGTGGTCTTTCAATTCCTTTTACCTTGTTTCCCAATTCTCTACAAAACTTTTTTGGGTTATCAGTAAATTGCTTATTTTGCACTTTTCCTTTAAATGTATCTGTGTATCTTTCTAAGTTTTTCTGCCTGTGCTGATACTTTTAGTTTATTATTTGCCATAGTGCATGATGAATCCTGATCCATTATAATACTGCACATTGCTTTTATCACGTCTATATTTCTGAGTATTTTTGTTGATCTGTTCCCTCTTTTATAGTCTTCTAACAGTGACACTTCTTGTCTTAATTGCTTTATAGTTTTCTCTATTTGATACTTCCCTGATGGTATTTCTCCCCTTACTTTCCCTCACTACCCTGTGCTCTTATGGTAGAATTTTATCTGTTATTAATTTAGCTGCACAGTAATGAATCCCTTTTACTTCTGTTAGTTCATATGGCTCTCTATGGACAGTCTTAATTACTGTGTTCACTTGTTTTATCACACTTCTAACTTTTTGGGTTTTATTAATCTTCTGCAGTCTATTTCTTTCATTGATCTTAATATGTCTATCTCTATTAAATCAAGCAACTCTTTTCTTAGCTCATGTTCTTCTAAACTGAGGGCACATTTTTTGTTCTCAATTTTCTGCAATTATTCTATAGTAAGTTCTATAGCATCTTCCTGTGGTGCATTCTCTTCAATTTCATCCTGGGCCATCCATTGCTCAGTCATATGGGAACTCACTGGCCTATCACGCCTCATCATTGACTGTATCAGAGTTGCCACAGTTTCCTGTTCCTTCCATTGCTGTCCAGCTTCAAGTGAACATTTTTACTGGTTTCCTGTGGAAGGCTCCAAAATATGTTAATATGGCAACTGACCAGTTGCTTCCCGTTCCACTAGTTTCTCCTTAAATTGGATATCTATTGCACTATCCTGCTATGCTACTTTCTGAGTTAGATTTTCTACACTGAATCCTTCACTTTGCAGGAACTCCATAATCTCAATTTCTCTTTCTTTAAGTTCTCCATCACTAATTCATTCTACTTTTTTTTGTAGGTTCCAGTGAAAGCTTTAATATGCTGTTTAAGGAAGGTAGAGGAAGTACTAGGGTTTATTGAATTATATGGTTGTATAGCAGTAAGGGATCAAAGCAGATTATTTATTTACTTTTATTTATTCTTTGTTGATCATCTTAATCCCATTAGATTAGTGGCCTCTTTTCAGAGGAGACCTCAGGTAGTTATTATTCCATTAAGGTAAATTTGGCAAGGGCATTAGGGAACTTCTACTCTTCAATAGATGCCATGGATCTTTTACATCCACCTGAGCTACCACTAACACAAGCAAATGTAACCTCTATTGGGAGGGTGGCCTAATGGTTAAGGTGTTTGCCTTGCAAACACAAGTTGCAGCGTTTGAGTCTCACAAGGGATAATTGGCTAGGCTCGCAAGGGCAATTAGCTTAGAACTAGCCTATGAACCTGTTAAATATCTTGACTGAATGACAATATACTCAAGAGTGCAGAACTCCTCTAATGCTGTCATCATGTTTCTCTTTGTATCTATATGTCTGTTGGCATTCTTGCTAGGTTAGGAAAAAGCAGTAGCTAACTGCAACATTTGCCTGAGAAATTACTAAAGTAATGACTTCTTCTAGAAGCCACTACTACTTCTTTGTCTGCTTCTTTTTCTTCCTCTTATTATAATTATTATTACTACCAGCATCATCATTCATATTATTATTACTATTATCATCAATATTAAACAGTTCTTGGTTTATAAGGTAAGGAACACTCATGTACTGTAGTTACAGGCTCCTGATGTATTAATAAACAGGGACCAAACTGGATAGTTACAGGAAATCACCTTAGGGGATATTTTACAGGCACCACAATGTTTATGGACATCAGGTTTGATTTTAAGATTTGTATTTCTAGACTATAGCCAAAAACCTAATTGTGCTATACTGATAAGGTCAGGAAAAAGGCCAAATCATGGCATGTCTACATCTAGTGTGGTTGGGCTTTACTGGCCTGAATGTACCCATAAAGGTGTAAAATGCCAGGGGCATTCAGAAGCCATGTAGCTGAAACACTGGTATGTCCTCAAGTGGTCATTTGCATATATATTATGGGCCTCCACTACAAGAAGTTAAATATATTACGCAGTGAAGACTCTAGCTTAGCCTGTCTTTCTTGCAGTTTTTATTTTTTAAATAAACTACACTGTTGATGGAACACACAAGGAAAGGTACTTCTGTCTTAATAGGTGGTACACTATTCACAGAATTAAATGCCTCGAACATTTTGACATCTCTAATTCACAATGTTGAGCTTGTCTCCGATATTTTTAATGAAATAATGTAAAACAAAAATCCTCCAGTTATAATTAATTGCTTGTTTCAATGAGGCGGCAGCTACTGTGAAAGTTTATGCCATGCCAGATACTTATTTGAATACGTTTTTCTCAGCAGAACTTACCGACTTCATTTTTAGCTACTTCATTTATTTTTTCTTCGCCGTGAAGCTTCCTCAACAGTGCAGGCTGTTAACTACTATGGATAAGATTTGTCTTTATACTTTCCTTTCAAGTGCATATCTCACTGTTAAGCTGTCGATCTAACATATAGATTTCTGGCAATGTAGAAGACCAAGAAAGACCTATTTAAGGCTGTGGGGAAAGATGCTGAGAATAATGTATGTAAAAAGATGCACTCAGTATAGTTTATAGGAAATGACGTGTGCTTGTTTTTGAGAAATGACATTAATGATGACTTGTACTCAGATGTTTTATAATTGATATTTTTGTAACACTGCCTTTATGTAATAATTATTTTAAATAAGATAAAGTAAATTATGATAAATATTGCATTAAACACATGCCACACACATATACACACCCTGATATATAGTTTTGGAATATATTCCTGTTGTCAAAAGTTTCCTTTGTCAATTGGGGAAAAAACAGGTTGTTGAGATTGAAAATCAGCTGAGCATATATGCTGGCTTTTTTTTTTCTCAACAAGATTATAGGACAATGTGGATCAGAGAATTTGCTCTTTCCTCACAGTAATGTGATTTCAGAAATGGTAAATATAATTAGCAAGGGGTCTGGGGGCTTGCAAAATGTTTTAGATGTTTTTTTCCCCAATTATTTTGGTTTTAAGCATTTCAGCTTGAACAGTTGATGTTTGCTAAGTTTAACATTCGACTTATTTTGTGTGTGTGTATATGCATTTGTTTATATATATATATATATATATATATATATATATATATATATATATATATATATATATATATATATATATATATGTAGCTAGCTAGCTAGTTTCTCTCTCTCTCTCTCTCTCATTATATATATATATATATATATATATATATAAAATTCCCTTTTATAATCTCAAAATACTGAAATCTCAAATTTCAGTATCCCGAGACCATAAAGGCAAATTTTTAAAATAGCAAAAGTGCATAATCGTGAATTTGAATATCTCAAATTCGCAGTTATGGCTTTACGCTTCGTTATGGCCAGTGTTTTCTGTGGATGGTGTACGATGTTGTGTGTAGATTTAGGTGTGATTTAAGGTAAGTGAGTGTTTTGTAATGGTTTTGGGTGGGAGTCTGAATGTATGTGAGTGTGTTTGTAAGTTGTACCTGTAGGATAGGGTAGGCAGGTGAATGTATGAGTGTGTAAGTGTTGGATGTGTTGGTGTTTGTATATGTGTGATGTGTGTGTCTGTGTGCAAGGGACTGTGGAATGTCTGGGTGTGAGTTTGCAGTCTTTTCCTGTTTGTGCAATCTTGGAATTATTATATATAAGTGGGGGGATGTGGGGGCACAGTCTCCCCACAAGGGGGATGCAGGGGGGCTTGCCCCCCTTCTTATATGTAGTATAGGTGTGTTGATTTGTGTTGTTGTGTTTGTGTATGTAGTGTGGGTAGGATAGTGTATGTGTTGTGTGGTGTGTGGTGTGTATGTGTTCGCGATTTTGTATTTCGTGGTTTTGGGGTTTTGGGATTTTGAATGTTCACCTTTATGGTTTCAAGATACTGAAATTCAAGATTTCAGTATTTCAAGATTATAAAGGGGAACCAGATATAGATATAGATGTAGATATAGATATATATATATATATATATATATATATATATATATATATATACAGAGAGAGAGAGAGAGAGAGAGAGAAATAGATACAGATATAGATATAGATACAGAGATGGAAAGAGATATAGCAAAATATATATTGTGGTGTGTTTTGGTCATCTCAAGATGCACACAATAAAAATATCACAAAAGCCATGCATTTCCTGCCTCTATTTCTTTCATTTCAGTGGATATGCTGTGTACATTATTAATTATTAACTTTCTGAGAACATAAAAAGACTGCATTTAAAAACTGGGTTATGACTTTACTGAAATTAACTTGCCACAGCAATATACAAGTTTAAAACTTTTTTGTAATGCTTTCAGATGGGTCTACATCACAAAACCAAATGTTGTGAACGTTGAATACTGGAAGGCCGAACTTGGTAGTTCGAAAGTTGAGAATGTCGAAGCCGTGGAAACCCGAATTCTTTCCAGGGGAAAGAATTCAGTTGGCAATTTCTGCGGCTTCGGCATTTTCGGACTGGGTCAAGGTATGAACAGGTAGTGACAGACTTTAGGGTTAGGGCGCGGGTCAGGTAAGTGTGTGATAGTGACGGACTTTAGGGTTAGGGCGCAGGTCAGCTAAGTGTGTGGTAGTGACGGACTTTAGGGTTAGGGCAAGGGCCAGGTAAGTGTGCGGTAGTGACAGACTTTAGGGTTAGGGCTGGGTTAAGGATAGTGCATAGAAAGTGTTGTATGTTAGGTTTACTGTAGGTTTTGAAAGTGTTTGGTGTGATTGTGTTATGTGTGTATTTTTCGGAACAGCAAATTTTTTCCCTGGGAAAAAATTTGCTGTTTTGAAGTGTCGATGTTATCCGAATTTGATCTTCCAAATTCGGACTGGGTCAAGGTATGATGTTCGACATTTTGGAAGTTCGGAAACACAAAGCTGACGCCCGAGAGAAAGCAGTCCAAAGAACGGAAAAATCCGCTGCACTGTAGGTAAACAGTTTAGTTGACGAATAACCAAATTGTAAATGAACAGTCCCAAAAAGCAGTGGTTTAATCCAAAAGAAAACTGAAATGCAGTTTCATGCATGCAAACTGTTCATTTACAATTTGGTTATTCGTCAACTAAACTGTTTACCTACAGTGCAGAGGATTTTTCCGTTCTTTGGACTGCTTTCTCTCGGGCGTCAGCTTTGTGTTTCCGTTGCTAGTTTATTTTGGTTTGTCATTTTGGAAGTTCGATTTTGTGATATAGACCCTTTCAGATATGTAGCAATCCTCAGAATTAAATGACAGACCTTAAATAATCCACTAAAGATAATTAACTCACAGTTCCCTGGGGTGGATGGGAGTGAGCGGACTATGAGGGCTCAGCAATCTTTGGAGGACAGAGGCAGCATAGGCTCACCATAATAACATTTTTCAGAAGCTGGTGAGTGCCTTGCTGCAAAAGCAGTGTTCCACTTTATTAGGAGGGAAGACATGGACACTACCTGAAGCAGCAACTGCAGAGCTTGCATGGTTGTGACGGGGTAGTGGGGGGACTAGGACATGCTCCCCTGCAGTAGTACAATGCGCACCCACATATACAATCTCCTCACCAGCCCTAGACATATGTCAGACTGTGTCTGGAGGAGTCAAAGAAGTATGGCATACCCAGCGAATGAGGAGAGGAACGGGTGGAAGGTGATACAGACCTGCACAGAGGAAATATTTGCTCACAGTTGTCCTTAGTCTCATTTATACTTCCTTGCTTGTTTCACTGATCTTGCTTCAGACTATCTTCCTTCATGTCCCCTGTTTTCTCAGTCTCTCTTCTCTCTGGTGTACCAGTTCCAAACTGGGCTGAGTCTTGTCTATTTTTTAAGCCTGGGAAATTCTTCCCCTGAACATCCCCTTGCCAAGATATCAGCATACTAAGTATAAAACTGTCTTGGGCAAGCATTTGCTTGGATATGAAGGTCCTGGGTTTATAGCTCCTATGGACCAGGCCCCTGTCTGAGACCCACTAAAGTCCCTCTACACTGATAGAGACAAGCGTATCTGTTTTTTTTTTTTTGTATATCTACAGCAGGTCACTATTGAGCTACATCTTCCAGAGCAGCCCAGTCATCCCTGCCACAAGTTTCATCCCTGCAGATCTCTGGTGTTCCCTGCATGGGGGGGGTCTACTTGCTGGAAGAGACCAATTCCAAGGTGGTCTCCCCATTTTTTGCAGGGAAGAAAGAGCTCTGTATACACCAGGGCAAATTGTGGAATGGGCTGCTGGAGAAATAGTCATCTGAAAATGTGAGAATTTTCTTTGCCTAATTGCCCCACCCCTACAAGCTGCCAGCCTATGTGTCAGATGTAGGCGAAGCAGTCTGAGCATGTGCCATGACTCCAGCTACAAGAACGTCATTCCTCATTTTGTTTCCCTACTCCCTGGTCCTTTCCTACAAGAACAAGCATCCACAAACTGCTCAATTGGCAGTTTCCAGCATGTTCTTCCATTCAGGATAGGCACACTCATCCTTCCTGTCACTGTATCTATTGCCTGTGCCATTAATCAAACTCTTATTACCTTGGCTGTAATCAGGGGAACATCCCTCTATGCCACTGGAGTAAGTAAGAGAGGCAAACATCTGCGTTAATTCCAGCTTCCATTGTCTTTATATAGAAGTACTCTTACTCTTATAGATTATTTTGGCTCAAAATACAGACCATCCCATTACATGACAAACCTTCCAACTATTTCAAAAACATCTACAGACCATTTTATTTAATGACAGGTGTTTTACAACCACCTTAGCTTATTTCTTGTGGCTTGTGTACAGCTTTGGCTTTCAGACTCCAACCATGGCCAGTCAACTGATTTGGCATTATATTTTAGACATGGTCAGATCACTGTCTTTCAGATATACCCCATGATATGAGTGTCATAGCAATATGGAGCTGCCTTCCATCCAAAGTTCATTTAGCCCTACCTTGTGACAATTCCTGGATTTTGAAATGCTATAAAAAGCCATATTTTATACACTGCAAAGTTACTTTATCGCAGACTGCAATGAATTTCAAAAGCTGATGATATTTGCCAAATACCCTTTCTATGCTTCTGTTCATATGTTGTATAGACCAAAGCATCAATTACTCGTTTCTTCCATTAAAGTCTTTGCCAGAGTATTGCTCTTTTTTATCACCACTTAGCATTTCAATAGAGTCGTTTCTGACCTTTGGTTTACACCTTTACTTGTTTCATCTTACACAGATATTCATGACAACCATATAGTTTCTGTTGCTTGATTTTATTATCTGAAATATCTTTCCATGCACACTCTATGGCAACATTTTCGCTTTTTTGGTGTGTAATTGACACCACTTTTTTTGTATTACTGCATACTTTATTTTAATTTGCTGTTACCCTTGACTTGCTTCCTTACTTCAGTTTTCATTTGCCTTTATTTTACTGTAGTCTTTATTTTAGATTTCCTTGGTAGGTCTTGTTTGATTTATGTTTAAACAATGACAGTTTTTACTTTTTTATTAGCATCTGTTTTTACACAAAAGCTTATGCCAATTTATTGAGGTGGTTTATTTTATATATTTTATTTTGCTTTTATTTATTGGTTTAGACTTCTTGTTTTTAAAATAAAAAGTTCCAAAGGACAAACCACAAGAGTCCTTCTAAGATTAAATGATTTTGCTCTTTAATATATTCACCACAGAACTTCCTCAGAATCTTTTTACAAAATGTTTCCATACCATTTAAATACCCTCCAGCCTTTGCACCAAAAACACACACAAAACAAATCAACTACCATTCAAAGCACATGAACCCAGTGAAATACAATATTTAAATTAGTTTCCAAAATATCAAAAAAAAACATTTCCTGGTATCAGGACCAATCATTATACACTAAAAACAGGCCAATCAATAGATCTTAATGGCTTTTTTACCAGTCAAAAACTAGAACCAGTCATATATCTTGATTGCCTTTTTCCACCAGTAAAAAAACAGTGATAAAATCCATTGCCAAAAAGTGATGTTCCCAAATGGTCGCCAGGATCGATCCTGCTTAGTTTATATAGTCAGACAACATTGGGCATATTTATTCTAATTCTAAAGTAATGATTCACTCCCAAAATAAAACATTTTATGTCGATCATGTCATTTAATTCTGGTGGTCGATCTGACATATTTCTTAAAACTTTCACATATCAAAGCATGTTTAGCCCATGCATTGTTTGCATCATGTATTCTGATGGCTAAATTATGTCATAGATCCTCTGCTTTAAACATCTCAATGTTTTACATATACAAAAACTTTGAACATGAGTCACATAAGGCCAAATAAACTACTCCAATGGAAGTACAGTCAAACCTTTTCTTAGCAGCACACTTTGATTTGTGAAAGTTTTAGGAAGTATGTATTCTTTGTCATTGACTCTGTAGCAACCCATGCTTTAGAAGGTGATTATATGGTTCACCTGAAATGCTGCAAATCTAGATGGCAAACAGCATGTATGGCAGATCGACCACCAGGATTAAATTACATGACTGACATAAAATGTTTTATTTTGGGAGTAAGTCATTAGTTTAGACTTAGAATAAATATGCTCAATCTTGTCTAACTTTAGAAGGTCAAGCCTGGATACCATTTGAATGGGAAACTGGGAACATCACTTTTTGACAATGGATTTTAACATTGTTTTTTGATTGGTGGAAAAAATGCAGTCAAGATATATGATTGGTTCTACTTTTTGATTGGTAAAGAAGCCATTATGATCTATTGATTGGCTTGTTTTGAGTGTATAATGATTGTTCCTAACACCAAGAAATGTTTCTTTTTTTGAGATTTTTGAAACTATTTTAAATATTGTATTTCACTGGGTGCATGTGCTTTGAATGGTAGTTTATTGGTTGTGTTTATTTTTTGGTGCAAAGCCTGGAGAGTATTTAAATGGCATGGAAATATTTTGTAAAAAGATTCTGAGGAAGTTCTATGGTGAATATATTAAAGAACAAAATCACTTACTCTTGGAAGGGCTCTCAATTTGCCCTTTGGAAGTTGTTATTTTGTTTTGTTCCACATTGTTTTTGTTTAGACCTTTTGTTTTTGTTTCTGAAATAGATTTTTACAGTTAAGTCCAATTTCACCACTCAGGTGATGTTTTGAGGTTATAATGTCCACGGTGTTCATCCTTATTGTTTGCACAAAGGATCAGCTCTTATTCAAGAGTCTTTTTCCCAATATGTAGTCTTGTTGGAATAATTTACTATTTTTACATCAAAGTCATTGCCTTTTGTTCTATCTCTGATAAAAAATGGCGGTGCAATGCTGACATTTTACCTGCTATTGTTATCTGTAATCTGTCAGTACATCATTATAGGTTCTTTGCTCATCTGTAGATTGTTGATTCTTGTAAATTTCCAACCTCTCATTAGTTCTTCATAGAAAACAAACCAATTGATTGGTTCTCCTTTGTTCATGCAGACCTTGGGTTGGGTGCTATGTTACTATTTAACTATTCTTGATGACCTTGGCCACTGTTCTAAAAAAAATATCAGTATCTAGGACAGTTGTAACTAATACACCCTGTTAATTGATATTAGAGGTCACATCATTAGTGTCTTTTTGTGTTGCAGTAAATGTTTCTTATATTATAATCATTATAAATGCTCTCAATTTTTTTATGTTTTACTTCTATAAGTACTATTTTATTTATTAACCCTATTTTGCCACACTCTACTTTAGCTTCAAAATACATAGCTGATTATTTTTTTTCCTTCTAGGTGACATATGACTTCTTGGTTTTGTCTTGAAATTTATTTATCTTATTATTACTGTTGTTTATCAGCATATTGAAACAAAAATATGCCCATTTTTGTGGTTTATCTTTTTCCAGTCACTGTTCAATAAATTATTTTACTTATGTATAAGTCATTCTTTAAGCTTCACGACAAATGACTTGCTCTGGCAAGTCCCCCATTACCATGGATCCCCAAGGATGATTTTATTAACGTCATGTTGGTATCCAAGGATATTCTTTTGTATTTAGTATAAATATATGTATGATGATAAACTTATTTAATGTTTTCCAGTGAAGAGGGAGATGACACTATACCTAGAAATGAATTACACAGAGGTTCAGACTTACAGATCTATTTTTGTAAGATAGTGCATCAATAATTAATGGACATTTAGCAGAAATTTTTAAGGTCCTCTCTTTCTCTCTCCAAATACAGAAGTTATATTTGGGATTCAAAAGATACAACATATCTTAGTTGTCCCTCTTTAAAGCCAGTTTCAGCAGTAATGGCAGCAAAACAGGATTTTGCAATTTAGATTGAGAAATGTCACTGACAGCATGTTCAGATTTGTCAGTCCTATAGAATAGCTTCTTTTAATTTTATATAAACAGTAATGGATGTGAAACTGAATAAAGAGGATATTTTGTAACTTATAATCTGCAGCTTCTGCATTCATTTAGTATCTACCAAATCTCCTACTTCAGATTTGCAAGCATAAACTTTCAGAAGGTAGGCATAACAATGATGCCTCGGGTGTGTTTCTATCTAATAATTTCTTATGTATGAGAAGAGATTGTAGAAACAGAAAAGAAGAGTTGTTGGAGTGGTTATGACTCCTAGTTAAGGAAACCTATTTATGGCTCTGTGGGAGATGTTTGTTCACTTTCTTATCTATATATTTATTTTATGCAAAAATGATGAAGTTGCCCTACAGTCATTTATATTATAAATACATTGCTGCAATGATGTATTTTTTACATTTTATGGTTGCATTCTTTAAGAATAGTCTTAATATTTTAGATTTAATAATGACAAAATCAAATACATGCTCACACACCACAATACATTACGAAGGGTCTATGTTCACTTGTCGAATGCGAATTGCAGTGAACAGCTTATTCCAGGAACACTATCCAGTGAAACTCCTGTTCATCTAAAACATACATCACCAGAAACAAAATCATAGCATAGTCATAGTTGGGTAACATACACAAAATGGAAGGCAGCACGGACTTACAGGTATGTTTGGGATAATGAAATAGGCCCTTTCTCTACTGTGGTGTGATCACGGAGTTAGTAAATATAATTAGTAGGGGGGCAGCCCCCCACACGAGGAGAATCCCATTAACAGTGGAGCCCCTTCATGCCTCCACTAATTATATATACCAACTCCAAGGTTGCACTACAGTAGGAAAAGGGCAGATTTGTATGTCACACTACAGCAGGGAAAGGGCAGATATCATTATCCCTAGCACACATGTAAGTCCATACTCTCTTCCATTGTGTATATGTTGGCCAACTATGGCTATGTGAAGATTTTGTTTCTGATGATGTAGATTTTCGATGAATGGGAGTTTCACTGGATAATGTTCGACAATAAGCAGTTCACTGTAATTCACATCTGACAAGCGAGCATAGACCCCATTAGGAAGATGTGATGAGCAACAGTTAGCTAGAATTCAATAGCACAAACCCCATTTAGTTAATTACAAATATATTAAAGCAGTGAAGGTAAATAGACTAAAAAGTAATGACAAACACTATGTTACAGAGGATCACAAGCTGCACAGCAGGCTTGTTGAAAGTGTGGTATCTTAATGAGTCAGTCTAAAATTTAATAAAAGAAGTGGAGATTCATAGGCAAGGTAGATGCAAACCTGTTTGCAAAACCATGATGAAGTTTACAATGAATGTCAAACACATTCAGCTACCAGAGATAAAAAGTATAGTCACAGATACTATTAAAACTATATTAGAAATAATTAGTAAATATTGAGTGGTCTTGATATAGTAATTAATAGGGTAGGGCAAGATCCACAGAGCTGATGAAGTCTTCAAAAAAAAAAAAAAGTGCATATCTAAGATAAATAAAACCAGATTATTTAAGAAGAATGGGAAGCCCCAGAATTACCTTGTTTTTGCTTTTGCTTGAGACTTAGTGATGGTAGGCTATTTGCTTATCTCTTCTGCATTTACTTGGTGTTGACCTGTTGAGATATGTTTTAGCAGACAAGGCACTTAAGTATCAAAACAGGGATTTTCCCCACCTTTAGGTCCCAAAATGATTGCAGTCAAGGTTAGTAACTATTTTTAGACCCTTTTGTTGACGTTTTTTATGATTATTCCATCTTAATAGCATCATTAGGGTATGCTAAACTGGTAGGTGTATGCAAGAGGTATCTGACATGAACCACTTAGTGTGAAATTCGTAATAAGAGGGACACAAGGGGGGATGATGAGACCCTACTGGATTACAATGAATACCAGTGGTAGAGTAGATTTCTTTCCATTATTCTGGAATAAATGACACTGTTCATTTTAGATGTGAAAAAACAGGCAATAATTGAATTACTTTTGCTGTAGCTGGTAGTTGTTCATGCACATTCATTTTATATTAAGATGCATTTTTTTAATCTGTTTTGCACCTAAAGAACTTAATATGCTTTTATTGGTATAAAGTCATGTGACTGATGCTATTTATCTAATTAATTGCATTGCTAATTATGATCACCAACTGTCTGAAGAAATCTTGGATGAAAGTGCTTATTTAAAGTTTTATCATGTTTGAAATAATGTTGGCTCGGATGGGTACATTTGTTGGTGGTTATTTTTGGATATATGCTGATTATATTTGTCCAAGGAAGCAGAGAGTGAAACCACCCTCACTTAGGTTTGGGATGGCCTTTTCCCACAGAAAGACATACTTCTGTAAATCCAGCTGATCCAGTTGATTGCTTTGTTTCTGATAGATATTGTTCATGTTTGACTGTTGAGGAATCCTTTTTTTTCCTATGATGTAAGACAATCATTGGACTGGCTCTTTCACCTTCGATTCCCCCTGTGGCAACTGGAAGACCATTATTTATGAGTAGAAATATTTAAGTTCCTCTCTCATTTTAACAGTATAATAAGTGGAATGTGTTACTTCCCAGACTATCTACAAATATGTTATCTCCAACTCTCATTTTAATGGTATAATATATGAAGTATGTTACTTTTTAGATTATCTAGAAATATGTTATCTCCAACTCTCATTTTAATGGTATAATATATGGAGTGTGTTACTTCCCGGACTATCTACAAATATGTTATCTCCAACTCTCATTTTAATAGTATAATCTAAGGACTGCGTTACTTCCTGGCTTATCTGCTCTGCAGAGTATTATCCTGATCTGAAGAAATGTTATTTCCTTTACTGATAAACAGGCCAATATTAAGAATTTCTTGTAGCAGCTGGTCTATCATTTCATACATTGTTAGTTGGTAAGTAATTGACCTGGAGGTATAAATGAATTATCAGGTTGTTGTCCAAATGGAATTGCTCTATGGCAGACTGGAATTAAAATCAATTTTAATCTGAGCTATAGTATTTCATCAGGCAATGCTTTCTGCAGCATTCTTTCAATCTCTTTATCTCTCACTCACTCACATTCTCATTCTGAACACTTTGAGTTAAATCTAGCCTAAACATATTTTTATTCCAGAGATTTTGTTGTAAATGTTGAGTTGTAAGGTTTAGATCGATAAGGTTTGGCCAGTATTTTTGCTAGGAAATAGTGATGAAAAGTTGCTGATTCTGTTAACTGCAGTTACATCCAGTAGCAAGTTTGGAACCAGGAGAGAGATTTAGCGGTCATTGCATACAGTTACAGAGAACATGCTATCAATATAGCATATACTGTAATAAAGGGCAAGGCATCTAGATGAATTCCAGATCATGTAGATAATCTTTGTATCAAAGCATACTTCATCAGTCCCTCACTTTTCTTTCTTAGAGTGTTGTCACCCTTAATAATTTTTTACATCCATAACTCCTTTTTCCCATTTCTGCACATGGGTTTGGATGTCACTTCAAAAGTGACAATCATCTATCGCCAAGGTTTCCACCACACTGGGTGGCTAGCCCTGCCATGGTAGTTCTTCCACACCACACACCTGCACACACTCACATCTATGGCCAGTCCAGAGTGCCCAGTCCGCGTACTGTATATCTTTGAAATGTGGGAGGAAACCAGAGTATATACAAGAAGCCCAAGCAACCACACGGTGGACATGCAGACTTCATACAGAAGCCACATCAGCTGAGAATTGGACTGAGGAATCTCTTGCTGTGAGGTGGCAATGCTATGTGCTATGCAAATGTGTTAACCTTGTATTTTCCATATCCTATAAAAGTCATTGGCTCAGTCCCTGTTCTTTCCATACCGCTCAGCTATCCCTGATTTTGCAGAATGTCCTTGATTTTGCTGGATATTTTTGCTCTGTTCCTCATAGAATTTTTGATTTCTGTGGCAAATCATTGAGGGTTACAATCAGCATTAATGTGAGGCATAACAGATTTGTTATTTTTATTATTCAGAAAATTCACAATGCATAATCTGTTAAACTTTTTAACTCAAACAGAATAATATTTAAAAACTGACCCTGATTTTGTGCTTTGTTTCTCCCTTCTGTTGCAGACGCAGTGTGCATGTTTTCATAGTTATAATTTGCATTCTTTTTTTAACAACAAGGCAATCCTTGGAATTTATATTTGGCAACTGAATTTGATCTTAATGAAAAGGAAGAAGTGACATTCAATGCCAAGGGAGCAAATGAAAGTGGCATTCATAGTCTTTATATAAACACATAAATGTAACCTGTGCTGTTAGTGGATTTAGGCAGTGACTTACAGAGGCCATTTACACTAATGCACAATTGCTGTAAATTGACTTAAGCAAATTAACAAATAATGAGATGCAAATGAGAAAGGATGTAAATCCTCATATGCTAATACAGTAAGTCCAACTCTAGTCTGAGATTCAGTCATAATTTGACACATTTCCACGTAGTACTCAATTTCATTATAAAACGCAGAATCTTGCCTTTTCTATCTGCTTTGTAATCTGTGAAAATGCTTTCGCTTGGAATTAGTCTTACTATTTCCCAGTGTGAGATTTTTTATTTTGATCAAGCCAAAACCACTTGCACTCAGCAGTGCTTCCTGACCAAGAAGGCGGATATATGGATGTAGAACAACTCATCATAATTTTGATGTACATGATAAGATTGACAGATTTAGAATAGACCAGAATATTGTAATGGTCGTTGTGAGTATGTCTGATCCCTAAAGGGGTACTAGAGGGATAAGTGGCCTTCTTAATTGTAGATCAATATGTGTGTACAGCTTTAAGAAGCTTGCTAGGGGCTTGCACATGTGTATAAATACTGAGCACATGTGAGCCTGACCACCATTTTGCAGTAAGCTGTTGAAATGTAAGCATGTATGTCTGTGTTGTCTGTCTGTTAATCAGTTAGTTTATATTTTGTAATGCTGCTATCCATCCTGATGTGTTTCTATGTAATAAAGCATATAAACACACTACCCACCTGTTTGTCATCTATACTAGAGAGAGACGAGCGACATTATCCATCTGGATACTGAGGTATGTATAGCCCTCACTATACTTGCCAAGGGGATGACAGACTGGGGACACATATGGCATGTCACAAGCTTCTACCTCAAGGAAACTTTAGCAGTTCCTGGATGTACTCTTGGCAAGTGTGGATCAGCATATTTATTTCCTGCTGTTACCTTAAGACCAACCACAGACTGTACGGCTTTTATGGGATGGCATATTTCCCTGATGTGCTTGTTGTGATAGATTGTACCCATGTTGCAATTAGGGCCCTATCTTGTATATGGGTGAGTGTTGCCACTATAGGAAAGTTTGAATTCCAGGGATGGCCAGGAACTGCCAGAAAGTGTGTAATGCTAGGGGTGCACCACCAATGCATCTGCTCAGTGTCCTAGCAGTGCACACAATTCTTATATCTGGCACATGCCACCTCTTTCTGCATGGTATGATGCCCAGTGGTCATTTTGCTAGTAAGTAATTTTTTTTTTTTATCCTTCAAATAGCTGTTCATTGTTAAATATATTGCTTAATATTAAACCACTTTTTTCTTTGTTTTGCCCCCCCCCCTTTCTTTTTTTTTCATCAGATGATGCTCTACAGCCACTGGAGCCACTGCTCACATCAACAGTGAGAAATGTAAGTGGAGGTGTCGAAGATAATTTTAATACAATCCTGTCACAGACCCATGCTGTCATTGAGAGAGTCTTTAACATGATGAAAAGTTGATTTAGGTGCCTGTATGAGTCTGGGGTTGATCATCAGTATGATCCAGCTACTGAATGCAGGATGTTTGCTGCATGTTGCATTCTGCATAGCATGATCGTGTGCAAGTCTGATGGTGAAGAGACCCATGCATTTAATACAGCTCCCAGTACTACTGCTACTATGCTAACGTTAGCCATCTGCAGCAGTAGTATAGGCCCCATGTGGCAGGCTGGTGCATGGCATACAGCTGCACAGGTAGTCCAGAACTATGGCCCATAACATTCAGGTTAGTGTTTCCTTTCTGGTAAAAAAAACTAATTATTGCATGCAGTGATATGTGTATGCTACGCTTTGTGGTGTATGGTATGTTGTCACTGTGCATCATTCCCTCTTATCTTTAAATATTTTTTTTTTATTTCAGAACATGTATCCATATTATTGTTTATAAAAGTCTTGTTTGAGTGCTCACTGACACCTGTTGCCATAAGGCATTATGTAAGGAATATCAACATATATAACTGTTTTGCACAAGAAATTATGCTTAGGTAGTGTAGTTAAGTATACACATATTAAATCTCTTGAAGTGGTACATTTAATAAAGTGTTATTTCAGTATTTAACATGAGTTCAAACTTTTTAGTTGAATCTGAAATGTATCATATTTTTATTATACAATGTTTATGAAATTTTAACTATTACATATTTGAAATGATTTACTATTTTCTGTTAAGGTGCTGCAAATTACATTATTTAATTTTGTTATACTCAGTAAGTTGTATCCTCACAAATCATCATTTGTGCAGTGCTGAAGGTGACGTGGCAACAGTGCTAATTTATATGACAAGATACTCATATAATCTTTTTTATTTTTTTTTAAGGAGTGCTACTCTTAAGAGTGTGTAGTACTCATTTTGTGTTCTTTTTTACTGTCAGCTGTAACATTGATAATGGATAGACCATAAATGGTGTAAACCAGTGCAATCTTTCCAGATATTTTCTTTAATTGTAAGAAATACCATTATTAAAATGAAATGCGTATCTTTATAAAATGTCTTCATACTGGGTTGCATTCTACATTCACATATTCTGTCTTTTTTTAATAGCTCATTGCATTTCAAGTTAAACATCTACATCTCTATGTAAAAGTCAGATTGTCTGTTCTGGAAATGTCTAGCTTGAATCACAGTAGGTCAAGGTCAGATAAGTCATACATGTCATCTTCTAAAGACAGGATAGGTGAAGCTGCATGTGATCTTAATGAGGAGCTGTCATGTGAGCTGAATGGTGACTTGCTGCAATGTTGTGACCTACTTAATGTAGGTGTTCCTACAGACACTGTTCTCACTTCGCTGAGGGAATAGGGCTTTGAATGAGAGGTTGTACCACATGTAGATGAACTGTGATGTGGCCTGCATGAAATATGTTGTGCTTGTTCCCCTAGCTATTTCTACTACCTTCTTGAAAACCACTTGTAATGTGGTATGATGTGTCCCTATGTGTCTAGACAGTACCCCATCCTCTGCCTCTTCCAAAACTCATATTATTTGAGTTTTGTAAGTTGTCACTAGTGTATGAATGGAGTTGAACATGGATGCTTAGTGTGCAGTTATACTACTGATCAGTGTGATCATGATATTATCCCTAATCCTAACCTATATCCTGGAGGACTGTGACCATTTCTATCTGGCTTTCTGTGGCAGTGAATTAAGCCTTAATAATGTCATGGCACGTTAACTGTTTGACAACTAATATTTTATGTGTTTCCTGTGGTAGCTATGACATATGCTTGAACCTAGCACCCCTTTGTAAAAGTGTCACTGGGGACACTGCTACCACTGCATTTCTACCATCATGCAGAAGGTATTCCAGTGGAATAGGAGATACTGTTGTAAAAGTGCATGCATTTCTCCATGTACAACACGTACTTTAATGTCACCCTATACTTGAGTTTGTGAGCCAGTGTCACTTCTTGCAAAGATACTAAGAGTTAAAAAACACCTGTTGTGGGATGTGAGACCCTGCCATTAAATTTGGTGACTGTGTGCCTTTCCTCAGGTTGTCTCATAAATATAATTATGTTATCAGCATCATCAGCCATTCTGCTTCAATATCTTTGAAATGTATTAGTATAGTGAAACTGTTTCTGCTGCTGACCCTGTAAAGAATTAATAGAATACATTATTACTCAGATACTGGCATACAGTTTGCAGTGTAAACAAGTGCAGAGGATACTTTACCGTGCATACTTTATTTAATGTCATTATGAGCAGTAGTGAACTGTTCTGCTGTTAATAGTAATTGTCACGTTTTACATGTAGTCATTTCATTTCAGCAGCCAGTTCTCTATGTAAACATGTAACTGCAGTCAAACCAGCCTTCCTGAGTAGATGCCAGTTGATGCAGCAGATGTGGATAATACCCACTGTCCACACCCCTTCTATTTATCCTAGTGCCATTGTCATCTGTGTCATAGTTGTCCCCCAAATGAAGACGAGATATTCCTCTTCAGCTGTTAAAGGAATATATAGTTGACCCCCCCCCCAAGTACTGCTATGTGCAATTACATTCTACCATGTCCTTGTTCTGGCATGCTCTATTAATCATTGACTCTCTTATTGTATGGTTCCTTCCACCAACAGCATTTATATCCATAACCATTTGGTTCCAGGCTTTGTCCTGTCAGCTTGTGTGGGTCTCTATTTTCCTGTAATTGCAGGGCATTTGTCCTAAGAGCTGCCATGAAGATATGATTCTTCTCATGGCTACAATTGCCTTTCTCTATTTGAATCTCTTCTGCTTTATTATTCACGTACCTAAAACAAGATGCCAAAGTCAGACACTGAAACATTTGATCTACTCATCAACCAAACAACAAAGGAATGAAAGCATTCCTACTTTCATCACAAATAAGTCAAAGCTCTGAGTATAAAACCAGGTTTAGGGACACAACACCCATATTCATATACCTGTGCAAAGTCCCAATCCAGCAGGTTAAAGTTATCTTGTAGTAATCTGTGTAGCATCAACAACACATTCATAGTTCTATTGCAGGCACATTGCTAACAGACTTTTGTCCTTCCCCTAATCCTTTTCTGTATTCATACTGTTATTTTTCATTCAGCAGTGATAGTCAAAAGTTCCCAAGTACAGCAACATGCAAACTGACACAACAAATTGTTGAAAACTCAGAACATTAAACAATCACTTCAAGGTATGTACTAACATCCTGCATAGTATAATCACTACATGCCTAAAACAAGAATTTCCAAAAATCTTTCATATTGCAGTTATAACAGTTCCATATGCAATTCCAATGCTAGTGTCTAGAATTCATATTAATAAGTGACACATTCTATTTGCATTTATATGAATCATCTACATCTGATTGTCAGAGCAATAAAAAGATACAATTCTCATAGTATACATTGTTATCAAACATCAGTATGAACTGCTTCCTAAACATTTCTACCATTTTTATTTATTTCTTACTTAATTAACTTTGCAGTTTCCTAAATTATTTTCCACCTATCTCAAGTGATCATAAGTTATTATTACAGTTTTATATGTATTCACATAAATTCAAGATAATTTACATGTATTGTAAGCAAATTATGCTAAGTTACACTTATCTGTATGAATTGCAGAAATATTTAGTATGTAAGTTAACAAATCTGTGAAACCAGGGCACACATAGTTGAGAACAACTGAACTCTGCTTCGGAGACCTCAGCAGATGTCAGCACAAACAATCCTACTAATTTCCTATTATTCCTATGATTAGAAAAGGGAAAATGGAGTCAGATACTGTTGAGTATGCTTAATCTTCTTCTTCTTTCGGTTACTCCCGGTAGGGGTCGCCACAGCAGATCAACTGTTTCCATTTCTTCCTGTCCTCTGCATCTTGCTCTGTCACACCAACCACCTGCATGTCCTCTCTCACCACATCCATAAACCTTATCTTAAGCCTTCCTCTTTTCCTGTTACCTGGCAGCTTCATCCTTAGCATCTTTTTCCCAATATACTCTGCATCCCTCCTCAGCACATGTCCAAACCAACATAATATTATCTCTCTGGCTTTGTCTCCAAACCTTCCAACCTGGGCTGACCCTCTAATATACCTATTCCTAATCCTGTCCATCCCCGCCACACCCAGTGCAAATATTAACATCTTCAACTCTGCCACGTCAAGCTCTGACTCCTGCCATTTTGTCAATGCCACTGTCTCCAACCCATATAACATAGCTGGTCTCACTACCCTCTTGTAGACTTTCCCTTTCACTCTTACTGGTACTCATCTGTCACAAATCACTCCTGACACTCTTCTCCACCCACTCCATCCTGCCTGTACTCTCTTCTTCACCTCTCTTCCACACTCACCATTACTCTGAACTGTTGATCCCAAGTACTTAAACTCATTCACCTTCGCCACCTCTACTCCCTGCATCCTCACTATTCCTCTACCCTCCCTCTCATTCGCACACATAAATTCTGTCTTAGTTCTGCTGACCTTCATTCCTCTTCTCTCTAGAGCATATCTACACCCCTCCGGGGTCTCCTCCACCTGTTCCCTACTCTCACTACAGATCACAATGTCATCTGCAAACATCACAGTCCACGGGGACTCCTGTCTGATCTCGTCTGTCAACCTGTCCATCACCATTGCAAATAAGAAAGGGCTCAGAGCTGATCCTTGATGTAATCCCACCTCCACCTAAAATGCATCCATCACTCCCACCGCAGACCTCACCACTGTCACACTACTCTCGTACATACCCTGTACCACTCTTACATACTTCTCTAACACTCCTGACTTCCTCATACAATACCACAACTCCTCTCTAGGCACCCTGTTATATGCTTTCTCTAAATCCACAAAGACACAATGCAACTCCTTCTGACCTTCTCTGTACTTCTCCATCAACACTCTCAGAGCAAACATCACATCTGTAGTGCTATTTCCTGGCATGAAACCATACTGCTGATCACTAATCATCACCTCCCTTCTTAACCTAGCTTCCACTACTCTTTCCCATAACTTCATGATGTGACTGATCAGTTTAATCCCTCTGTAGTTACTACAGCTCTGCACATCACCCTTATTCTTAAAAATCAGTACCAAAACACTTTTTTTCTCCATTCCTCAGGCATCCTCTCTTTCAAGATTTCATTAAACAATCTAGTTAAAAACTCCACTACCATTTCACCTAAACACCTCCATGCTTCCACAGGTATGTCATCTGGACCAACAGCCTTTCCATTCTTCATCCTCTTCATAGCTATCCTTACTTCCTGATGCTAATCCACTGCACTTCATGATTCACTATCTGCACATCATCCAACCTTCTCTCCCTCTCATTCTCTTCATTCATCAACCCCTCAAAGTACTCTTTCCATCTGCTCAACACACTCTCCTCACTTGTGAGTACGTTTCCCTCATTATCCGTTATCACCCTTACCTGCTGCACATCTTTACTAGCTCTGTCCCTCTGTCTAGCCAGTTGGTACAGGTCCTTTTCTCCCTCGTTAGTGTCCAACCTTTTATACAACTCTTCATACGCCTTATCCTTAGCCTTCGCCACCTCTCTCTTTGCCATGCACCTCATCTCCTTATACTCTTGTCTACTTTCTTCATCTCTTTGACAATCCCACTTCTTTCTTCTTCACCAACCTCTTTCTCTGTATACTCTCCTGTACTTCTTCATTCCACCACCAGGTCTCCTTGTCCTCCTTCCTCTTTCCAGATGTCACACTAAGCTCCTTTCTAGCCATCTCTCTTACTAGCTCTGCTGTAGTTACCCAGCTATTTGGTAACTCTTCACTGCCACCCAGTGCGATGCATAATCCATATCCATCTTACATACTCCGGCATTCCTCATCACCTCATACCAATCAGTAGTTAATGTAAGTTCATAATGACAGAAACAGGAAGATGTGTTTATACAGAAAAGAAAAAATATGGGAAAAAATAAATCTCTACTGATACAATACTGCAAAATATATAATTAAAATGATTAATGCATGACATCTGTGTTTATTGTTTAAATAAAGATAAGAAAAGTAAAGCGCATATGCAGAAACAGATCTAAGAAACTTAAAAAGTAAGGGTAACTCACTATGGAAATTAAATGTGAATGCATTTTAAAAAAAAACTATTTGAAAAAGCAGTTTTCTTAAGCAATAGCAGTATGGAACACAGCTGGATTGTACAAATAGGCTTTAATAAAATATCTCAAACTCAGATTCAGGAAGCCTCCGTGTAAGAGTTATAACTCTTACACGGAGGCTGCAGTGAAACTGTGTGATGTCAGCATGTCATGCATATGCATGAGGTGCATAAGGCATGCTGAATCACACTAGTAACTCTTACACGGTCCGTGTAAGAGAGTAGGGGGCGTGTCTGTAGGCTAAGCCCTGCAAGCGGACACACCCCCGGAAGACTAGAATGGCTGAAAGTAAACAGCCACGAGAGGCCATGGAAATGTGCATAAACACACTACACAACACATGCCCCGATAGACCATCACTGTATAAAGTGAAGAGATGTAATAAAATTAAATTAAAACCTTTTTTTTTTTAAACCCCGTAAATGTTTGCTACTGTGTGCTGGCGCTGGTGTGCTACTAGCAATCACAGTTAGCAATCAGTGGAAAAGGATATAAGAACTAAATATGCAAAGTAAGCCAAGAAGTAATAGCTTAGCGGTAGAGTTGCCGGCTGAAGAGTAGGCAAGCAGGGTTCGAGCCCCCACAGCAACCTTTTTTTTTTTTTGTAAATAAGCACTAAAAAGCCCCCTGACAGTATTGTACACATGTAAATGTATTCCCTTTTGTAAAATGGAATGAAACGGAGCATATATTTTGAAGTAACACAATAACAAAAATAGTCAGAAATGTACTGATAGGTAAGCTGCTGTGAGACGGAGTGCCCATAGCTGAGTAGTGTTTAAAAAGCTGTAAACTGCGTGCCTGTTGCTAGGCATCGGTTTAACAGAGTGAAACTGTTTGCAACTAGCTGTGCTTAGCTGAACATGTGTGTCACTACCAATTAAGGTTTATCCCAGCGCACACCGCTTATGCGCTGCCCCACAAGCTAACTGCCAGTGCGCATGCGTTAGCTCCGCGCAAACGAGCGCAGACCTGGTTTTAAGTGCTTAAAAGTGCTTTTGGCATGTTTGATTGACAGGTCTCAACTCATTTCTGTCAGGAAAATCAAAAATCAGTTGCCAGATTCGAACCCAGGATACCATGTCAAGGTACTAAACCACTAAGCCATGACAGCAATACCTAGAAATGCAGAAATAGCATATATATGGGATAAAATCCAGAATGGAGCATGATAAAGCATTTTCAGTGAAGTAGATACAATTCCAAAACGGCCAATCAGAGAAATGTGCGGGAAAATCGGCATATATAAGCCCCATAGGCGGGAATACACAGCAGAAATGATTGTAGATCAGAGCTGCAGTCAGAATGAGTGGAGTAGGTGAGGGACGTTGCTTTCGAGCACAGCGTTGGGGCGTTGAGGAGTCCAGATACATAGTCTGGCTCCTTGTCCACCATCACGAGGCCCAACTCATGCAGGGCCAGGTCTCATGGGGAGCATATAGGGCAGAGGCATGGGACCAGTTGGCTCGTGATCTGACCAGTGCTACTGGCATTCCACGCACTGGTGAGCAGGTCCGTCACCACCATGCGGACTTGAAATGACGCAAGCAAGACCAGTTGTCCGAATGGATCCAGGAGGCCCGGGATATGCCCAACGCCCCACTACTGAGTAAGTTACATTTTACTTATGTATGTAAGGATTTCAACTAGCTGATACCATGGAGATGTGTAGCCCAATATTACTTCTTTTGTATTACAGCTGCAGGTGTCCGCTCTATGAATCGCGAGATGCATGCCCATAGGCTGGTGCGGATGCACCACCGTGCAGGTTAGTAACCCCACCCAGTACTTGTAAATAAATATTATACTGTAGCATGTATCAGAACACTGCAGTGTATTGATTAAAAGTAATATAATGTGCAAGCAAGATTTGAAAGTCTGCAGGTATGGCTGCAACAAGTTCATCAGTATGCAAGTGTAACTGGAAATATAATTGATAGAATTAAACAGTGCTGTCATACAGATGTCCCACCATTAATTAAATATAGTGTAACCTGCAGTAGTCTCAAGAGTACAGCTTCAGAATCTGAGGTAGTCACATGTGAGATATATCCCCTGTTGAAATGCTGAATCATGACAGAAGTGAGGCTGTTGGAAAGTGTTTGAATCACCACTAGTCTAACATGTGAACAAAGCCTAGAAGTAGCAACCTGAACTGTGAATTTGCAGGAAGTGTGAGACTGACAGAAAGGGTCATGTATGAATAAATAAAGTAGTAATAACCCCGGAATATATTAGCCCCAGTGTGTTTCTACAGAACTAAATGCATGTGGGAAGTACAACTTAATATACCAAACTGATTTCAGTGTGTCAGAATCTGGAATGTCTAGCCAAATGCTGTATATGGTGATCACAGTAAACAATTTGCAGATAGAATGAATGATTATCTGACAGACTAAACAGCCATAGTTGTCCCCTGTCCTGTCATCAAAGTGTAGCAGGATGATGTATCTGATCAGATTCAAAATAAGTAGGATAGTGATGTATTTGTAACAGGTGTAGCTTGACAGTCAAATAAAATTTATTTTGAAACATCAGCCTCAACTTAATTGTGTACCTATTATAAATGTAAATCAATGTGTAACATATGAATGTGTCATCACTTTCTATCTCTGCCCAACCCTATAATTCCATATAATAACACCCACTAAATAATGGTATGTGAACATTTCATTAATCATGGACATTTGTCCGTTTCAAAAATATATGCATGTCTGTTCGTGCATGTGCCCTGTTCATACCTGCAAATCTGATGGCCTGTTGCCATTAATCAACCCTGCATGTTGTTTGACTGTGTATTTCTGTTCAAATAATGCATGTGATATTGATATGCCCCTTGTTCAATGGTGTTAATATCTGGGTGTTTGTTTGATGGGAATACCAATGCATGCTGTTACAACTAATCTGAATGGAATACAATGCCACTAACCCAAACTAACATAACTACTCACAAACCTAGAACGCTTGGGGAAGGCAGGTCCCAGCGGACCCACCTCTCCCACCTCAGCTGGTGACTGCACCTGGCACTAGTGCCCAGGCGGACCCTCCGGTGGCCCTGTGCCACCTTTGGGTGGAAGCTGCAGGATGGGGCCCGTCCCCTCTGCAAGTGTGGCCGGAGGGGTTCGGCCCACTCACCCTCCGTGGTGTCCGGTCTGTGGTGCGAAGGGAGATCCAAGACACTGTTCTTGGGCCCCACGCCAGCTCGAGGCTCGTGTGGCACAGCTAACGGCCCCGGCCGCTGCCCACACACAGCCCCAGCACAGCCCGTCCTGGGCTGTGAAGGAACAGTGGCAACTGCCTATGGGTGGGGATATCAGTTCCACTGTTGCCATCTGTGGGCTCATGCATCTTGGAAATCCCAACCTCCGTCCCGTCAATTGTGTAACCCCCATGTGTGTCATACACACCTCGTATGCATCTTGTCTGTCTTGTCTGTTAACCTACCCAACCTACCTCCCCAGCTATACCGACTTCCTTCACCTGACATACCACTCTCACCTGAAAAAAAGGGCACTCTGTACCCACAAAAATTACGCCATACATAGCTGTCCATGTCGCACACATGTCTGCTTGACATTGAAACAGTTAATTACAATTGGCTCTACAACAACTATTAATGTTGTCCTGACACCTCTCTCAGGGTGAAAGGTTTCTAATGTCTCACCAAAATACATGGAAATGCACAGCTGTTGCTGCCAAAGACATGGGCATCTATGGGCCTTACCTACATCCCTCCTGCAAATCCCACGCTCGTTTCCCTACTGTCTTACCCTCTTTGTGACCCCTTTTCACCACTTTCCTGTCACCCCTTTTCTTTTCTTTCAAAGAAATTAGCTGGTGTAAGTGTTAGCGGAGCTCACCGCCAGTGCGCATGCGTGAGCTCGCAAAACAGCGCAGACCTGGTTTAAAGTGCTTAAAAGTGCCTTTATGGCACTTTGATTGACAGGTCCTGTACTCAGTTTGAAAGTTTGCTAAGAAAAATAAATTCCCACTGTCAGTCTCGAACCCAGGACCTTGGTAACATTTGTCTGTATGACCTACCACTAAGCCATGCCTGCCTTACAAGAACACAGTGCTAAAATAAATATAACATGTAATAGTAAAAATCAGTATAAAGGCAATATAGGAGATGTACTATCTAAAGCATGTCAGGTAGGGTTTTAATGGCCAAATTACTGGATTCCCATACTAGTTCAGTGTGAACAGAAACAGCCCTGCTACCTGTTAGCTTGTACATAATAATGTAAGGTAATGTACATATGTGAAGGTATGTATATCTACACATACATATATATAAATATATATTAATACATATGAAATATAGTCGTAGGTCTCAGTAGCCATACACACTCACTACAGGAAACAGTGAACATAATTGCAGCAACCTGAATCTGCAACACAGCCTGACCCCTGTGTGACCTACTTACCCTTCTAACTGCTTAAAGGTGGCCTCAGCACTTTGATTGACAAGTCCTGTACTCAGTTTGAAAGTTTGCAAAGTAAAAAAAATTCACACTGTCAGTCTCACACCCAGGACATTGGTAACAGTAGTCTGTATGACCTACCACTAAGCCATGCCTGCTTTGCAGGAACACAGTGCTAAAATAAATATAACATGTAATAGTAGGAATCAGTATAAAGGCAATATAGGAGATGTACTATCCAAAGCATGTCAGGTAGAGTTTTAATGGCCAAATTACTGGATTCCCATACTAGTTCAGTGTGAACAGAAACAGCCCTGCTACCTGTTAGCTTGTACATAATAATGTAAGGTAATGTACATATGTGAAGGTATGTATATCTACACATACATATATATAAATATATATTAATACATATGAAATATAGTTGTAGGTCTCAGTAGCCATACACACTCACTACAGGAAATAGTGAGGATATATGCAGCAACCAGAATCTGCAACACAGCCTGGCTCCTGTGAGACCTACTAAGCCCTTTAACTGCTTAAAGGTGCCTCCAGCACTTTGATTGATAGGCCCTATACTCAACTCAAAAGCAGAATATGAGCATACTAGTAGGCCCTACCACAAGACCATTGTAACACTAGTCTGTATGACCTACCACTAAGCCATGACTCTCATACAGGAATATAGTGCTAAATAAGTGGAACACGTAATAGTATGAATGAAGATAAAGGCAATATAGTATGTCTACTACCCAAAGCATGTCATGCAGACTTTTATAGTCCCAATTACTGGGTTCCCATACTAGTGTAGTGTTAACAGAAACAGCCCTGCTAATTGTTAGCTTGTACCCAATAATGTCAACTAATGTACATATATGAAAGTATGTATATGTACACAGATATATATATATATATATATATATATATATATATATAGCAATACATATGACATATAGTTGTAGGTGTCAGTATGCATACACACTCACTATAGGGAACAGGCAAGATAAATGCAGCAACCTGAATCTACAACACAGCATGAAGCATGGTAGATGTACTAACCTTCACACTCACAAAACACTGTCAACAGCATACCAGCATGGTCCACGCCCTACAATCTGAAAGGGCAACGCCTATCTCACATACCCTTTATAGCAGTGTCCTGAAATCACAGTGAGACATGCAATCAGTACACACCCAGCTGCATGCAATTAGCAAATGCTGCCTTACAATTGGTGCAGAGGCCATCACATGGACCTATGCAGATACCTACAAAAGCAATGAGTACCCACACTACACTCATGCAATACATTCATTGCACAAAACCGACAGAGAAAGAGAGAGAGAGACAGAGAGAGAACAGAACAAAACAGAAATAAAGACAGCCAGCAGCAAAACCAGCAGCAGCAGCAGCAAACTTCAAGAAGCACCAGTGACACACCAACAGCTGCCACAAATACAGGTAATGCAAAGTAGCAGGTTAATCCTGTGTATACTGTGACACCTCCAAATGTATCATAGTTCACTATCTATAGGTATGTCCATGAGATAGGTTGTGTGTACATAGTCATGAAATATAAACATATGTAATATTGTTGTACATGTGGGCCATAACTAACACTTCCATAGCTTAGAACACAAGGCCAGTTGTGCATATGATGCAGTAGTTCCCAGGGTCAGTAGAGGTTCCTCCTCATTGGTGTGGGACCACTGTGTATGTATGGCACTGTTCAGGTACATATCCTGTAGTATGGCCAGGGATTAATATCAGTCTGTCATGTGGTGCTATGTCCTCCAGGGGTGAATGTAGCACACATCCAGGGATACCATTTCATAACAGTGATGATGTGTGTTCTGCAATGATGAGGGTGGCTCTCACCTGGACATGTGAGAGGATAGGGAGGTTACAGTCATCTGGGATAACTAATAACATGTGTGTAGGACAATGGGGGTACCTGCACCTAAACTGTCTGCAACAATGTTGGCAATATCTGTGCATTTGGTGAATGTGAAGCATCTTAACACTGCAGACAACAGATGCCTTCCGTCATGTGAATCTGCCCTGTGCTGCAGTAGCCTCCTACTATTGTTATACAATATGCCTGTATCTGTAGTCCACTGGACAGGATTAATAAGTGGTGTGCAGTTGTTTTGGGTTAGATAACTGTGTGCACAGTACATGCAGTATGTGGGATGTCTGTGGTACGATATGCAAAGGTGCTGGCGGTGTGTGTTGTGGCTTCCACTGGCCCAGTGGGCTGCATGGATAGCATCACTGTCATAACTACTGAATAACTGTGTAATAACATGCATACATAGCAAGGTAGTGTACTGTGCTTGTGGTGTTGTTCAGATATGTATATCCAGGCTGAGTAATGTGTGTCCACATCACAGGGTTGGATGGCAGCACACATCCAGTATGTATGGATGAACACCCAGAATGTGTCAGACGTGTCACCTGTGCAGAAGTATCTGGCCATTACCTGTGCATCCCCCACAACACACACACATGCAACATATGGCAGATGTACTATAGCAGTACACACATGTTCATAGGTTCATACTAGGCTATCTGCCCAAGGGCATTTACAAGCCTAGCCCATCGTTTGTGGCTTACGCCACCCCTTTAGTATGGGGAACCATACCCATTATTTTGCTGTGCCTCTGTCGAGCAGTGACACGGAGGTAATCCCTGGGGTATATCTGCGATCTCCCATCCATTGGTCAAGATTTCTCTTGAACAAGGCTAGCAGGTGCTCTGCCTCACATATACCGTGATTTTGTTCCACAGCATAGGAGTCTTTGGGTGATGAATCTATCCCTCCAGCATGTCCTATTAATAGCCGTGTCGAGGTTTAAGTCTCCGCCGTGTGGCTCTGATGGATCTAGGTTTTTAGGTGAAGCATATTCATCAAATCTGCGTTTGGCATGGCCTTGTATGTTGGGCAAAGGTCACCTCTGAGCAAGCTGTAAAAGTCACTGAATAGAACATACATGGACATGCTGGAGGGCAAATTCCTAACTGAGAGGCTCCCTTCACTCTGTAATGAGCTCGAACAGTTGAGAATGAACAGTTCATAGGTTCATACTAGGCTATTTGCCCTAGGGCATTGGTAAGCCTAGTAGAATGTGTTTGTCTTTTGCCACCCAATCACATCTTATGCTGCTATGCCCTTGTCCGACTTTAGTATACTTTGCCTATGTCTAACAGCTTACATAGAAGTAATACCTGGGGTACAACTATGATCTCCATCCACTCATCCAGATTCCTATGGAAGAGAGTCAATGAGGGACTCTGCCTAACCAGTAGTGTGAGCTCATTACAGAGTGAAGGGAGCCTCTCGGTTAGGAATATGCCCCTCCAGCATGTCCATGTATGTCAGTGCTGAGGTCCAGCTCTCCTGAGCATGTGGCTGTATGGGACTCTGATTGCCTGAGGTGCATCACGCTCATTACTGCTAGGTAGGACATGGCTGTATATGGCATGCACAGATTGCCTCTGAACAGGCAGTATGCCACTGAGTCCAGCTGGATTCACTTTACCTGGGCAGCATATGACATCTGTGTGAGCCATTGCATCCCCTTGATGATGTACTGTTGTCCTGTACCAGTTGCTGTAGGTGTCTGGTTAGGTACATCCCAAAAGGTGCATTGTACGCAATTATAGGCCTGATGATGGATGAGTACAGAGGCACAATGACCTCCCCTGCCATACATGTGAATCAGTCATGATTAGCTGGGCTATATAACATGTCTGTCAATCCACGTTGGCCATGTGGTAGACAAATGACAGACCGCTACCATGTTTCTTCCCCAGGTCACCAACTACGTCTTCTGTACTCAATGGCCTAACACCTATGTTGTACTGTGCCACCAATGTCGAGGCGTGGGAATCTGCATTGAATACTGATACTCCCTCCCTTGTTCAAGTGTTGTGGCCGACAAGAATGGTAACAGCTATAACGTGGTAGTACTGGTGTGCTCCTGTGAAACCTGAAACAGGTTCATGTTACTGCACAGATATCGATGTCCAGAATGCTAGGTAGGGTTTTGGGTGCGTGCATCCTTGGGTCTAGACGCCCAGTGTTGAGTAGCATCACTCTTACTTCCTCATCCTTTGTGATACAAATGGATGTGGGTTTGCCTTATGAGCCTTGCCTAATACAGGCACTATGGGTGTAGCAGGAGGCTCCGCCAAATGTCAATAGGACTGTGGTGACAGGTGCAAGCTGTCCCTAGCAAAGCATACCACCCCAAGATGGCAGGCATTGGCACACCTGTGAATGACACCAGTATGTCAGTCAATTGTTGGAAGGGATCATCGTGCCTTGATATTGTGGCATTGTTCTAGGTGAGGGTAGGATGCTACTCAAGGTCAGGGTCAAACTGTCTCGGCTACGTGCTCAGAGAGCTCTGTAATGTCTCATGTCATGTAGTCCAGGGAGGAATGTGTCAGGCCATTCACAGCAGCATGGACATTGACTGAGTCATACCTGTACCTGCCTTGGGGTTACCTGACTGTTTGTGTTATGTGGCAGTTCATAGTGCCTGACAGGCTGCACACCGTGACCCTCACCTCGTTAAGCCTGGTGAACGTGATGTGAGTGTGCCTGATGATAGAGGCACCTAGTACAGGTGTATGAGGTGTGTTGTTAACTGTTAATGGCTGTGAGTGTTCAGCACATTGGCTTTGTGTGATATGTGTTGTACATGTTCGTTTATGTGGTAGTGGTTGCCTGGATGTCTGCTTAGGAGGTCTCTGCTGCATAGGCAGAGCTGTGGTCTGAGCCTACAAGTATGATCATGTGTGATCATGTGTTAGGTCCGCTGTTGTGGTAGGTCTACGTGAGACTGGAAGTGTAGTGAGTGATCCCCTTTGCCACGCGGCTGGTTATGGCGGTATTGACTAGACAGAGCCTAGCCTCCAGTCTGGTATATGGTTGCATCACTCACATGAGTTTGAATTTGTTGTTAGGAGGAGGGGGTTGTCTGTGTACATGCATCTGTTCTAACATTGTCTCTGGAGTACCACACTCACCAGCTGGACTGAGGAGGGAACTGACAACTGACCTCTGGACATGCTAGAATACTATTGTGAACTCTGTAATCACTAATGATTGAAAACAAGGTCCAGTGGGGAGTGAGGGTGTACTGACATTACCTACAACTGCTGACTGATATAAAAGCGTCAGTGAGCAAATGCCAGGTAACCTAAGTGCAATGTGTCACAATGAAGTAAATGCAACAATGACAAGCAGTCACTTGCTGTCATGTGTAACATGGAAGTACGTACAGTAAGCAATGCAGATAACAGTAGTGAGTCACAGATGTGTTGCAAAGATGTGTACTATGTGGATGTAGCATACCAGTGAAATAACAAGCTAACAGATAACAAGCATATAAACAAAGGTAGATGCAGGAGGCCTGGATGTAGTGTTTGCTACAACAAACAAGGTGTAGCAATGTCAGTAAGATACAGCTCAGATATGCAGGCACTATAAACCTGAAACCAGATGTCCCCAGCTATGAATGACAGAGTACAGCCTATTGTCACACATGGGTGCAGACCACAAACCTCGTTAATGTTAAATAACTGGCCTGAAGGCCAACTGCCCATACCAGAAGTAATACACTTGTACACTGGGCCCACAATCAGCAGTTCCCAACTTCAATGGATGAAAGATATGTGTCCTGCCACCACAGTGCTTGCCACCAACCTCCCTAATGTAAAACAACTGGTCTGAAGGCCAAGTACTTAGTACAAATGACATAGAATGATAGCTACACTGTAATCAGGTTTTAACCAATCAGTAATAAGTAGAAGTTAACACTACCTGTATAGAATGTGTACCATGTATTGTTGAGATACTATGCTGATAACCTGTTTGTGTACCTTTCCAGATAGACATGGCACCTAAACGGAATCCTGCCTACTCTGCTGCAGAGGATGACGTGATCCACCAGAGCCTGGTGCGTGACTATGCCAGCCTGTTCTCACGCACCACCCAGAATCAGCAGGAGAGGTCTGCACTGTGGCAAAACCTTGTTAGCAGGATAAATGATGTTGGCATGCATGATAGGACATATGAGCAGGTGAGACATCACTGCAGTGATTTGATAAGAAATGTCCGCCAGCATGCTGCAGATATCCGCAGGCAACAGGCTGCCACAGGTGGGGGGGTGGCCACACATCCCCCCCTCACCAGACAGGAGGGGCTACTGCTAAGTGTTGTGGATCCAGCCCCAGAACAACAGCAACCATCATGCATCCTGATGGAGGTTGGATCCACACAGCAGCAAGACAGCGAGCGTGCAGGTAAGATGCCATATTCATTTATTGTTTTACATTTGTTGACCCAGATAGTCTAGCTGGATATAAGTTCATTTTCAGTAGAGGCCTGTGGAGAAAAGCTCCACACATAACGTAATAAAGGCAGACAGACAAGTTGTCATTACAGACAGCCAACATAATAGAATTGTACACCAGCCTGTTAATTAAATCAACATACATGTAAGGAAGTCAAACAGTTTAGAGTCATACACAATGTACCGTTGGTTTCAAAGCAATCCTACCTAAAGCATAATGGTTATGCAATAAGGCAAAAGCCATATACATAATAGTTAGGCTCAGAAGGGTAGAGAAGTAGAAGGAGTATGACAGATACAATGATATGGAAGAGGCAGGAGTCAAGAAGGGAAGTGAGGAAAAGAAGGAAGACAGTCAAGAGTAGGTGGGAGGGATGGGAGAAGTAGGTCAGAGCATAGAAGGACATCAAGGTGAAAGAAACAGGGTAGAAGCTAGTTTCTATGCACAATGAGGGGTTAAAGGTGAAGAGAGGGTAGGGAGAGGGATGTTAGCCTGGTCTCAAGAAGAACAAAGCCAGTGGGTTTGGAAGTACAGTTTGAGTTGACGCTTGAAGAGAGGTAAGGGTGAGATTAGAGTTAACTCCTGGTATGTACATATGACTGTTCTGCACGCTGTTACTTCATGCACGCATAAGGTGTGCATGTGGTATGTATCTGTCATCATGATATATATACAGACATGATGTGCAGCTGATGTGTATAAGGGAACTAGTGTACTACTGTACTGTATCATGTGCAAATGAATGGCACACATGTGCCCACTGACATTACTCTCTTCACACTTCCAGTTCCTCCCATGTAGCAATGAGGCAGGCCATACAGGCTGGTGAGTCTTTTTAAAATTATCTGTAAAACAATTTATAAAACTAGGAAGAGTAGTGTAACTCTGTAGTAGACATGCTGGTGACTGTGTTCACAATAACTGTAATTGACAGGTAGTAAATTGAGTAGTGTAACACGGTACTGATGTGTGTGTTTACTGTGGGGTGTGCAAGTGTGCCTGTGCCCAAGTGTGCATGTGTGTTAGTGTCCATGAGTGCATGTGTCCATTTCTGAATGTGTGCATTAGTATTGAAGTGCATCTCTTTCAAATATGTATTGAGACTGTAATCTGTGTTCCATGTTTTCCTCCAGAGGTTCTGGTGCTGCTCTGGTGACCTGCAGCAGGAACCTGAATCTTGTGCCCCAGGTACTGATGATGATGAAATGTCTGTAATGGTGCAGGAAGGTGTGTCTGGGTCCGCCATTGGTCAGCCAATTGACAGTACACAGCTTTCAACCCCGTCAATGCGCGACAGTCATCCTGCCGTTACATCCTTTGTCACCATTGTCCCTAGGTGATGGACAGTCAGCAGTGGGCATAGATCAGGGTAATGTGGTACCTGTGGTACATGCATCCTCACAAGGCAGCCATGTGCAGAGGCCTCCAATGGTACCACGCAGACAGTCGCCCATGGGTTCTCGTGGGGCATCCGTGTCGTACTGCCTCTGGCCGACGTGCCCAAGGAGGTATGTCAACCTCCACTATGTTTAGAACTGTCATGCAGGCACAGGCACGTATGGAAAGGTACACCAGACAGGGTCTGAGGGCTGAGAGCATGTCGCATAGCCATGACAGACGGCATGCATAATGTTGCGAATGCTATCCGTAACTTCACAGATGTCGTTGACAGACATTGTGGGGGCATAGAACAGCTGCTTCACAACCAGATGTCCATGGGCCAGGGCGATGGTGTGCGTTTGCGACGTCGACGTGGCCGTATGCCAGCAAGAGCACCAGCTGGCAGTGGCCGCGGACGACAACAGGCCCACGCCTCAAGTGCCAGCACCAGCCCCAGCAATGCTGGGTCTGTGCTGTCATCCAGACGCCCCAGGAGACCACGTGCACGTGGCTCTGGATAGTCCCAACAGGGAACTGTGTCCAGTCAACACACCCCTGCTTCCGATGACAGTACCCAGTCTGGATTAGTACCAGATACGGCCCGTAGCACCCTGCCAGGCACAGGTACCGTGTCCGTGCCCACAGACACTGATCTGGATGACCTGACAGGTGCAGTCTGTGGCTGTCCACAAAACCCTGTACATGGCAGCCATTATGTGGGACTGTGTGCGTGCTTACACACATGCAGAAACCTGGAAACCTAACACCTAGGGCAAAAGGTTTTAACCAATCAGTAATAAGTAGAAGTTAACACTACCTGTATAGAATGTGTACCATGTATTGTTGAGATACTATGCTGATAACCTGTTTGTGTACCTTTCCAGATAGACATGGCACCTAAACGGAATCCTGCCTACTCTGCTGCAGAGGATGCCGTGATCCACGAGACCCTGGTGCCTGACTATGCCAGCCTGTTCTCACGCACCACCCAGAATCAGCAGGAGAGGTCTGCACTGTGGCAAAACCTTGTTAGCAGGATAAATGATGTTGGCATGCATGATAGGACATATGAGCAGGTGAGACATCACTGCAGTGATTTGATAAGAAATGTCCGCCAGCATGCTGCAGATATCCGCAGGCAACAGGCTGCCACAGGTGGGGGGGGTGGCCACACATCCCCCCCTCACCAGACAGGAGGGGCTACTGCTAAGTGTTGTGGATCCAGCCCCAGAACAACAGCAACCATCATGCATCCTGATGGAGGTTGGATCCACACAGCAGCAAGACAGCGGCGTGCAGGTAAGATGCCATATTCATTTATTGTTATTACTTTTACATTTGTTGACCCAGATAGTCTAGCTGGATATAAGTTCATTTTCAGTAGAGGCCTGTGGAGAAAAGCTCCACACATAACGTAATAAAGGCAGACAGACAAGTTGTCATTACAGACAGCCAACATAATAGAATTGTACACCAGCCTGTTAATTAAATCAACATACATGTAAGGAAGTCAAACAGTTTAGAGTCATACACAATGTACCGTTGGTTTCAAAGCAATCCTACCTAAAGCATAATGGTTATGCAATAAGGCAAAGCCATATACATAATAGTTAGGGCTCAGAAGGGTAGAGAAGTAGAAGGAGTATGACAGATACAATGATATGGAAGAGGCAGGAGTCAAGAAGGGAAGTGAGGAAAAGAAGGAAGACAGTCAAGAGTAGGTGGGAAGGATGGGAGAAGTAGGTCAGAGCATAGAAGGACATCAAGGTGAAAGAAACAGGGTAGAAGCTAGTTTCTATGCACAATGAGGGGTTAAAGGTGAAGAGAGGGTAGGAGAGGGATGTTAGCCTGGACTCCAAGAAGAACAAAGCCAGTGGGTTTGGAAGTACAGTTTGAGTTGACGTTTGAAGAGAGGTAAGGGTGAGATTAGAGTTAACTCCTGGTATGTACATATGACTGTTCTGTACGCTGTTACTTCATGCACGCATAAGGTGTGCATGTGGTATGTATCTGTCATCATGATATATATACAGACATGATGTGCAGCTGATGTGTATAAGGGAACTAGTGTACTACTGTACTGTATCATGTGCAAAATGAATGGCACACATGTGCCCACTGACATTACTCTCTTCACACTTCCAGTTCCCTCCCATGTAGCAATGAGGCAGGCCATACAGGCTGGTGAGTCTTTTTAAAATTATCTGTAAAACAATTTATAAAACTAGGAAGAGTAGTGTAACTCTGTAGTAGACATGCTGGTGACTGTGTTCACAATAACTGTAATTGACAGGTAGTAAATTGAGTAGTGTAACACGGTACTGATGTGTGTGTTTACTGTGGGGTGTGCAAGTGTGCCTGTGCCCAAGTGTGCATGTGTGTTAGTGTCCATGAGTGCATGTGTCCATTTCTGAATGTGTGCATTAGTATTGAAGTGCATCTCTTTCAAATATGTATTGAGACTGTAATCTGTGTTCCATGTTTTCCTCCGTAGGTTCTGGTGCTGCTCTGGTGACCTGCAGCAGGGAACCTGAATCTTGTGCCCCAGGTACTGATGATGATGAAATGTCTGTAATGGTGCAGGAAGGTGTGTCTGGGTCCGCCATTGGTCAGCCAATTGACAGTACACAGCTTTCAACCCCGTCAATGCGCACAGTCATCCTGCCGTTACATCCTTTGTCACCATTGTCCCTAGGTGATGGACAGTCAGCAGTGGGCATAGATCAGGGTAATGTGGTACCTGTGGTACATGCATCCTCACAAGGCAGCCATGTGCAGAGGCCTCCAATGGTACCACGCAGACAGTCGCCCATGGGTTCTCGTGGGGGCATCCGTGTCCGTACTGCCTCTGGCCGACGTGCCCAAGGAGGTATGTCAACCTCCACTATGTTTAGAACTGTCATGCAGGCACAGGCACGTATGGAAAGGTACACCAGACAGGGTCTGAGGGAGCTGAGAGCATGTCGCATAGCCATGACAGACGGCATGCATAATGTTGCGAATGCTATCCGTAACTTCACAGATGTCGTTGACAGACATTGTGGGGGCATAGAACAGCTGCTTCACAACCAGATGTCCATGGGCCAGGGCGATGGTGTGCGTTTGCGACGTCGACGTGGCCGTATGCCAGCAAGAGCACCAGCTGGCAGTGGCCGCGGACGACAACAGGCCCGCTCGCGCGCCTCAAGTGCCAGCACCAGCCCCAGCAATGCTGGGTCTGTGCTGTCATCCAGATGCCCCAGGAGACCACGTGCACGTGGCTCTGGATAGTCCCAACAGGGAACTGTGTCCAGTCAACACACCCCTGCTTCCGATGACAGTACCCAGTCTGGGTTAGTACCAGATACGGCCCGTAGCACCCCTGCCAGGCACAGGTACCGTGTCCGTGCCCACAGACACTGATCTGGATGACCTGACAGGTGCAGTCTGTGGCTGTCCACAAAACCCTGTACATGGCAGCCATTATGTGGGACTGTGTGCGTGCTTACACACATGCAGAAACCTGGAAACCTAACACCTAGGGCAAACACATACACACACACACTGCACCAACAACGGTCCACCCTGTACTGCTGCCCCTCACAAACACACATACACACACATGTCAATTGGTGTTACCAGTGGCCGGCTTGGGCATACCTAACCCACACCCTGTGCATACGATGACAGTGTGCCACCTCCTGCATACTACAACATCGGTGCAGGTAAAGGTAAACACGTTGCTGATGCACAGGGTGACTACATAGATGTGTATAAGTAGTAACATGTTGGTAACTGTTGACTGTTGCAGTATAAATGTGTGTATATCCCAGCAGTCCTGCTGCATTAACTGTATGAATGTCCTCAATTGTTATCTGCACCCATACTACTTAACAAAGTGTACCAGCTTCACACCATCACATGCTAACATTGACTATGGCAATGCGCATCTTGTGCTGTTATGTAGATTCAGCTACATGTATCTGTTCTGTCACACATGCATCTATACACACCCTGCTACCCACACAGATGCACACACTCACCTGCCATTCCCATTATTTATCACCCTACATGAGTAGCTATTGATACATGACAGGTACACATTTCAGAAGTGCACTATGTTGTTTACTACTGGCATCCCCTTCTCTACCTGTACTCACAGGGTTCAGGCAACCTCATCAGTTGGAAGATGTAATGTGCATCAGGTACTGTAGTACCCTGATTGCCACAGCAAACATGTTTCCCATACGGAAATGCACACACAGACACATCCCACATCCACACACTTGCCACATTCAGGCTTCAGAACACTATCTAGGTATATTCGGTTTTTGTAATGCGTGTTACAGTAGCATGTAACACTATACTGAGTACTGGCAGTTAGTTGTCTGTTGTCATGTTGTCTGTATAGAATAAAAGAATTGTTTGATTATCCTACTCCGTTTTGTGGACATTACTTGAAGAAGTGTTACCTTACATGTGTTATCAGTACCACCACCTTCTGTTTTGTAGTTTTGTTTGTATAGGGTGCTATCAACATCACTGCTTGTTAAGGGTAATGACCACCCTGCAGTGCATAGCCCCATGTGGCAAAAGCCACATCCCACCCCATCATTGTGCACACACACTAACCCCACCAACAGTAAAACACATACTTTCCATTTGCAAGATTCAAACCCATACCTAACTGTGCAATGACAGTAGAAACAGACACATTAGCAGAGTGTGCTATTTGCAGTAGTTGGAGAAATCCTTACTAATGCTGTACTTAGAGGGTGCTGACATCATCTGTGTGTAGGAGGAGGGATGTGCACCCTGTAGTGTGTTCTCCCAGTTGGCAAAAAGCAGTTAACCCTCCCAGCATAGTGCACACACATAAACCACACTCATACTAACACGCTTACATTCCTTTTGCAGGATTCAAACCCCTACCTAGCTATGTTAAGACACTACAGACGGACGCATTAGCACAGCGAGCTATTCGCATTACTGGGGGATTTTTTTTCCCCTGATATACTTATAGGGTGCTGACATCATCAGAGTCTAGAAAGTTGTGGTGTGTTTTCCCAGTTGCCAAAAGGGATGTTTCTTTCATACACACTTATCCCCCCTTCACACACACTTGCCACCTGCTGCATTCAAACCCCCACCTAACTATGTTATGACACTACAGACGGACGCATTAGCACGGCGCTATTCGGATTACTGAGAGAATCCTTTTCTCCAATATACTTATAGGGTGCTGACATCATCAGAGTCTAGAAAGTGGAATGATCATCCTGTGGTGTGTTTTCCCAGTTGCCAAAAGGGATGTTTTTTTCATACACACACTTACCCCCCCTTCACACACACTTGCCACCTGCTGGATTCAAACCTCCTACCTAACTATGTTATGACACTAGAGACGGACACATTAGCACAGCGCGCTATTCGCATTACTGGGGAATTTCCTTTCCCCTGATATACTTATAGGGTGCTGACATCATCAGAGTTTAGAAAGTGGAATGATCATCCTGTGGTGTGTTTTCCCAGTTGCCAAAAGGGATGTTTCTTTCATACACACTTACACCCCTTCACACACACTTGCCACCTGCTGGATTCAAACCCCTACCTAACTAGGTTATGACACTAGAGACGGACGCATTAGCACGGCGCGCTATTTGGATTATTGAGAGAATCCTTTTCTCCAATATACATATAGGGTGCTTACATGATCAGTGTCTAGAAAGGGGGATGAGCATCCTCTGGTGTGTTTTCACATTTGCTAGGGGTAACATTTGGACCAAGTGTGTGAGCATGCCCAGTTCAGCCTTCCCGTGGCATGTTGTGTGAAAGATGTCTCATTTATCTAAGTGTGTGAGCATGCCCAGTGTGGGCTTTACATATGTTGAACTCTGCAGCCCATCACATTTGTGGATGAGTGTGACCTTCAACAAATACCTGAAGTTTATGGTTGTGTGTTCTGTGCCATGTTGTGTAGTTACTGTCCGAATGCTTTTGTGTGAACAAAACAGGGAGTATACTGTGCCTGCAGGTTTTGCATGGGATACTTTGCACACAATTGTCAACATCCGTTCATACTGACCTAACACTGTAGCACTGTCTAGTGTAGTGTTTCAGTACTTTCACTGTGGTGGTCAGTATCCTGGCCTTTAGTCCTATCACTGCTTTACATTTCCATAGTGTGCACAACAGCCTGGTTAGGGTCCAGTTGTGCACATCTGCACAAAGGCAGTGCCTCTACAGACCCTGTTAATTGCTGCCCCATAAGCTTAACAAGTGTAGTCTGCAAATCTATGGAGAGGATCATAATTGAGCTCATAAACAAAGATATAGGGGACATGCAGACATTGTACCCATCCCATTTTGGCTTGGTCAGGGGCAGATCATGCCTTTTGTACTGGGTTGACATCTTCAAATTGGTCACTTAGGCCATTGTTGGGGAAAGGCAGTCCATGCAGCCTACCTTGGCCTTGCAAACACTTTCAACACAATACCCCACTCAGGTATTGTGGAAAACCCTAACAACTGAAATGTAAACCCATATGTCACAAGATGGGTTGCAAACTGGCTTAAGGACGGGACCCACAGGGTTAGAGTTGCTGGCACTATGTTAGACTCCAGGCTGGTCACAGGTGGTGTCACACAGGGCTCAGTCCTTGGCCCCCATTGTTTGTCATGTACTTCCCAGAAGTAGAGGCCAACATGGGAGGACTTTGGATGACAATGTTAGCAGATGACTGCACACTGGGCACCATAGTGGACAGTGCATCACACACAGATATCCTTCAGAAGGGACTCACAGTAACTGATAGCTGGTGCCAGGGCCATGGCCTGAAGTCAGAGTGCACAACATGTGTAGACATACCCTTCAGGAAAAGCAAGGTGACCCCAAGCTACCATATAGGTGGCAATCCTCTAAGCACAGAGGAGGTTATCATGGACCTGGGGACCCAGGTTAACAGTCGCCATTCTTCTGAGACTCACATTGCTAAAGTGGCTAGGAAGACCTTCTACATTCCCCACCTGATCAGGCTGGGATTCACATCCAGATCTAGTGGGTCATTGTTCCCCTGTACTCTTCACTTATCAGACCGGTGATCGAGTCGAATGCCCTATTCTGGCTGTATCTCACACAACATCTGCAGCAATTGGAGACACCCTGACTGTCCCCCACCTAAAGGATCAAGGAACCCCAACAGCTGTCATATGCTGCCAGATTGACGACACTCACACTCTATTCACTCACATACAGTCTGCTTAGAGGTGACATGTGCCTGACATGCGAGGCCATGTCCAAACAGAGATTAATGGGCATGCTCCACCTCAGACTCAGAAGATCCACCTGAACCACTAGTGCAGGTGACTTACACCTTAGCAGGGATGTATGTTGGACATGTTGGAGGGATGGAGTTATCACTTGGAGACTCCCTATGCTGTGGAATACAATCCTGGTCCATTTGAGGCAGAGCACCTTGCTGGCTGTGTTCAAGAGGTATCTTGACCTAATGCTAGTCGGAGAATGTGTTTGTCCATCAACACATTGTAAGCGTAGTTCGACATGTCATATGTCTTGTTTAGTATACTGTGCCTCTGTCTACCTGTGACATAACATTGATACCCAGGGTAAACCTCCCATCTCCCATCCACTCATTAGGATTCCTGTTGAGGGGACTCAACCAGTGTCTCTATGGACAACCTGTACTGGTAGTTTACTTATGTGTGGGGGTGGCTTCTGTGTTTTGGATAATGCAGTACAGCCTGTCCTATATATGTCAGTGCTGGGGTTCAGGTCCCTCATGTGCATAGCTCCTGCCATTCAGATTGTACAAGGTGCAGCATGTGCATTGATTCCAGCTTGGACATGGCTTTCTACATCAGGCACAGCTTGCATCTGGGTGGACAGCATGGCAGTGTGTGGAGCTGCACTCTGTTTAATCAGGCTACACATTACATGTGTTCCAGCTCTGTCATACTCCTGGTGAGGTACTGTTGTGGACTTTACAGGTGCTGGATGTGTGTGCATGAGGTACACCCCACAGGGGCTGTTGTGGTCATTTCTAATGCTGATGAAAGATAACTGCAGAACCAGAATGACCTCCCCTTAGCTAAATGTCAGACAGCATGGACCATACAATCACAACTGAAAACAGGACCCTCTCCACAAAGGGAAAGTGTCCTGTCTGGTGGACCCCAGCCATAAACAAACTGTATGACAGATGAGGGTTACTAATGCAAGACAGAGCTACATCTCCAAAAGGGAAGACAGCTGTGATCAGCACTAGTAGAAAGCTACATTATCTCATAAAGACATGCAAGGTCAACTTGGGGACATAAATCACCAAAGACAATGAAGGTAACCACACTGCTTTCTTCAGTTATGTCAGACACCTGGTTGTGAACCCTCGGATATGCTCAGAGTTGGTACACAACAACATATATTCCAGTGACCTGACAGATATTGGCAACATTCCGGACAGCTTCATTGCGATTTACCCCCTCCCTCACCCCCAAAACAAGATAGTTATCACTGCTGTATGTAACCTCACTGTCATCTTGGATGTCCATGTGAGAGCCACACTCAGCAAAGACAAGTACACAGCATCCATGGGACCTGCTGGTATCTCCAGTTGCATGCTATGTGAACTCCAGAAGGCGCTGGACCCATATATACAACTGCTATTTAACATTAGTCTTGCTACAGGATATGTACCTGAACACTGGCATACGGCAACAGTGGTCCCACTCCACAAGGGGGATGCCTCCAAAGACCATGGCAACTACCACCACACAGGCTTAACCAGCCTTGTCTGCAAAGATATGGGAGGAGTCATGGAGCTCTTACACAGACACATTACTGACCTACGGACCCTTGTTCCCACCTAGTTCAGCTTTGTACAGGGCAGATCCTGCCTTTTGCACCTTTGCACCCAAAAAGTACCTACCATGAAGATCAGGGTTCTTCAACACATGTCATATGCTTCCAGAATAGAGGAAGTCCAGCTTTGTTCAGTGTCATACCATACTTACAGGTGACCTATGCCTGACATACAAGACCATGTCCAATCAGGATTTGGTGGACATACTCCACTGCAAGCAATCCAAATCCACCAGAGCCATGAGAGCTGAGTATTTGAACCTCAGCACATACATGTATAGGACATGCTGGAGGGACAGAGTCATAACTCAGAGGCATCTCACACTCTAGCAGAGTATCCCAGTTCATGTTTGACAGAGTCCCTCACTGACTCTCTTCAGGAGACATCTGGACAACTGCATATAAGACAGAGGCACAGACTAGACAGAGACACAGTCATGTTATTCAATTACGTAAGGGGTCATAATGTGTCACTACTAAGTCAGAGGCACAATATTCAGAATCTATTCTGTACACTTATTACCACTATAAGGGGTGGCAATAGCCACATCACTATGGCTAGGCTTATACATGCACTAGGGCAGATAGCCTAGTAGTACACTATGACACTATGAAACACCGGTGTATGTGTAGCTATTGTCAATCAAACAGTATGATGTGGCTTGGGGCTTGATATCTCCCTGTATTCCAACATTGTTTTGTCTATTCCTTCTAGCATGTCTAGGGATCAGTTGCTAGTGTCCTCTCCTGCTCAGCTGGTGAACCTGGGAATATTGAGGCACTGTTACAGTTGCCTCATGTACACTGACAACCCTCTCCTTCTGCCATAAAACACACATACATGTGAGAGATGCAACTATATAGCCAAAGTGGAGGCTGAGCTCTCTCAACATAGGACTAGCAAGACCAGAGAGAGGGTGAAGGTAACCACACACACATCTTTAATCCAGTCTCACATGGCACTGTCACAACTTAAGATCATACACATAGACACACAGAGACACTCTCGGAGGCTCTGATCAGAAGTCTACCAGAATGGCGGTGGCCACCACAGCAGACACTCACACAACTGCCTCCACAGGGCACAGCACATGCAACACATTGACCACAGAGTTGGTGTGCCAAACAGTCACAGCCCTTAAGGCCAAACACAATGCGGACACACTTGTCATAGGTGACTCCATAGTCAGACACACTGATGTCCCACTCACCAGATCAGGTACAGAGGAGGTCACAGTAAGCTGCCTATCGGGCACTGGAATCCACCACATAATGCAAGCACTCAGGTCACTAAACTGCAAGTACAGGTCTGACCCAGTCATAATCCATGCTGGTGTGAACGACCTGAGATGTACCTCCTGGACTACATGGAAAGAGACATAGAGGATCCCTCTGATTATGTAGGCCAGGCAGGTATGACCCTGACCTTCGGCAGTATCCTACCTTCACCAAGTATGATGCCACATAAACAGAGACAAGATGATCAGCTGTAGTATTTTGCTTAGACTATGGTGTCATTCTAAGGGGTCCAATGTCTGTCTGCCTGGGATGACATGCTGGACAGGCCACGGTGATTTGCAAGGGACGGCTTGCACCTGTCACCCTGGGCTTCCGGATTTCAGATGATGCTCTTGCCACCCCATTGGGCCTTTTTATGCAAGACTCAGATTCTACACCTACCACCCTAGAACACAGTAAAGGAAAGACACTAAGGGTAATGCTGCTCAATGCCCAAGGTCTCAACCTCAAGCTGCACACACTCTATGCCCTTCTCAGTATGTAGCACATTGATGTCTGTGCTGTGCCTGAAACCTGGTTCACAGCTTCTGACAGCACCCGGCACTATCGGGTGTTACCTCATATCATGCATTCTGGCACCAGCATCCGACAACACCAAGAAGGATGGTGGGTGTCCATATTCATCAAGGACACCCTCACCTCATGGTTGGTGGCAACACACGATGCATCAGAGACCATCCAGGTGCCAGTGACCGTAGGCAAGACTGCTCTGCAGTTTGTAGCATGTTACATGCCACCGCTCAAACTCAGGTACCTCACACAGCTATCCTGCAAACACTGAAGGGGATAAATGTATCTCAAAACACCATCCTACTGGGTGATTCCAACTATCCACATATAGACTGGGATCACTAATCATGCCACAACACTCTAACACAAAGGTTCCAAGAGTTCATACACTGAAATGCCATGGAACAACTGGTCCCAATCCCCTCAAGTGGAGGCAACATACTAGAACACATCATCACGAACATGGGGTCACACTGTTCAACACCAGACATATACCCATCATTGGTGAGATCAGATCATGGACTATTCTCAGTGGGAGTCCACATCCCACCCACACCCCAGATGGGAAATGTAACGGTGAAGACCTTCTCAAATGCCGACTTCACATTTCTGAGGACTGGTGTGGTCTCTTTCAAGGCCCCCAGGCCAGCAGACACCATTACCCAAGCCACTGTATCACTTAGAAATGCCTTCTACCAGCACCTCCAGGACTGCATGGTTCAGGCAATCCCAAATAATAATGACTCTTTGTACCACAGGCAAGCATCCAGTCTGGTGGACCCTAGCCATAAACAAGCTGTACAACACAAGGAATGAGCTACTACAAGATAGAGCATAATCTGTAGGGGGGAAGGCACCCCTGCTCATTGTGAGTAAAACACTGGGTTCCCCCATACAATCATCCGAGGCATGTTTTGAGAGTAAACCCACTCAGGACTCCAGGGACAATCATGAGGCCTTTTTTACCTATGTTTGAAACCTGGGAGGAAACTCCCAGATATGCTCAGACTTAGTTCAGAATAATGTTGATATCACTGCACCTACAGACATTGGCAACATACTGACTGACAGGTTCAGTGCAGATTTCTCCCTCCCCGACTGGGGGTATGTACACCAGAGGATTGTAGCAACCCAAACATCTCCACTGCTGGGGTGGGAACTGCTCAATCCAAGGCAGAAAACACTTTATCCATGGGACCAGATGGTGTCCCCAGTTGTGTGCTCCATGAACTCAATGAGTAATTACACCCGCAGTTAGGGCAGCTGTTTAATCTTAGCCTCACCTCAGGATATGTTCCCAAGGAGTGGCATACAGCAATGGTGGACCCACTTCACAAAGGAGGTGCCTCCACCAACCACAGAAACTACCATCCCATCAGCTTGACAAGCCTGTTCTGCTAAGCTATGGAGAGGATCATAATGGGAATTCTAAATGAAGACATAGGGGACTTGCAGACATTGGATCCAATCCAGTTTGGCTTTGTCAAGGGCAGATCATGCCTTTTAAACTTGGTTGACTTTTTCAAAACACTCACCCAGGCCATTGACATGGGCAAGGCAGTCCACACAGCCTACCTTGACCTGGCAAAGGCTTTCGACACAATACCCCACTCAGGTATCATTGAAAACATCACCAGCTTAATTGTGAACCCATACATCACAGCATGGGTTGCAAATTGGCTAAGTGACGGAACACACTGGGTCAAAGTTGCTGGTGCCAGTTCACACTCCAGAGCTGTCACAAGTGGTGTCCCACAGGGCTCAGTCCTGGGCCCACATTTGTTCAGTATCTACTTTTCAGAAGTACGAGCAAACACAGGAGGATTATGGCTGACAAAGTTTGAAGATGACTGCAAACTGGGAAGCATAGCTGGAAACCCATCTGACACAGACATCCTTCAGAAGGGTCTCATAGACACAGATAACTGGTGCCACGGCCATGGCTTAACATTAAACACTAAACAATGCATAGCCATACCCTTCAGGAAGAACAAGGTTACCACTACTTCCCATCTAGGTGGCAATCCTCTAAGCACAACGTAGGTTATCAGGGACCTGGGCACCCAGGTTGACAGTGACCTTTTGCTTGACACTCACATTGCCAGGGTAGTTTGGAAGGCCTTCTACATTGGCCACCTCATCATGCAGTGATTCACATCTAGATCAAGGGAGGTCATCGTTCCCCTGAACTCATCACACCAATGATTGCATACACTGCCCCATTCAGATTGGATGGGCCCACAAATTCCTCGACAGGAGGTGAAAGGGTCTCAAACATATTTCTTATGCTGCCCGACTGAAGGAATTCCAGCTGTATTCAGTCACTTACTGACTGCTCAGAGGTGATCTGTGCCTGACATACAAGGCTATGTCCAACCCAGACTTTATGAACATGCTTCACCTCAAGACCTCTACATCCATCAGAGCTACAAGGGCAGGAGACCTAAACCTCAACACAGATATTAATAGGATGTGCTGGAGGGACAGATTCATCACCCAGAGAGTCCATATGCTGTGGAACAACATCCTGGTACATGTGGGGCTGAGCACCTCACTGGCTTTGTTCAAGTGAGATCTTGACCAATGGATGGGAGATTGCAGGTATACCCCAGGGATAACCTCAGTATCACTGCTTGACAGAGGCACAGCAAAATAATGGGCATATCCATCAACTTGCAGGGGTGGCAGACGCCACAAAACTCTGGCCTAGGCTTATTAATGTCCTAGGGCAGATAGCCTAGTATGAACCTATAGACATAGGCCTGGGGCAGTTCCTGCTATTAGGACAGTGGTCTGCAGCAGGCTATATAGTAGTAGTCGGTTTTAGCCATTGTTTTTTGACCATGGCTATTCCATGTTGCTTCTTGTTGTGGTACAAACATGGGTGTGTGGTTATCCATGCTATTTATTGCTAGACACCCTCATTTTGTATCTTGTTCCATGTTTTTGCACATGTACATCACTGTATGACATGCAGCTGTTTACACAGGGTCATATGCGTGGATATGGATGTTAGTTGGGGTCCTCAGGTGTGCATATTGTACATGATATTACATTACTTAACACATGGCATTCATGCCTCAGGTGGTGCTGCAGGGCCACCTCTGTCGGATACACATACTACACTCCCTGTACATTTGGAAGCAGGTTGTGTCATGTTAGGCATCCCTGTTACTGTATGAGTGAGTCAGAGCGGGTATCAGTCCCAGTGTTCCTACTGACCAAGCGTATGTGCTATGCGTTGCCTCTTTACCAAGGCCAGGGCATACTGGGCACGCCTCCTTCTGCCTACTAGGACAAGGTCAGGTTGTTCCTCCTCCGAGTCACCCCCTGCCTGTGGTGGCCTTGGCAATGGTGGGGATGTTTGGCCCAGCCCTGTGCTGGTCCTGCTGCAGCTGTTTCCGCAGGATCATATTATGTAGCATAGCACATATCATGATCATTTGGGTACATGTAGTTGGTGTGTACTGCAAAGCTCCACCAGATGTGTCCAGACACCGGAACCATGACTTGAGCAGCCCAAACACACGCTCTATGATATTACATGTTTGTGCGTGTGCCTCATTATGGCGTTCCTGTTCAGGTGTGTGTGCATTTCTGATGGGTGTCATCAGCCACGGCTCAAGTGCATAACCTGCATCCCCCACTAGGTGTCCGTGTGGGAAGTCCCCATTGGCAAATGATTGGTACAGCTGCGTCAGATGCCAGATGTGGGAATCGTGGTAGCTCCCAGGGCAGCCAGCACACACATTCATTATTATGCCCTGGGCATCACACACGACCTGGCAGTTGATGGAGGGGTATCCCTTGCGGTTGATGTAGACTCTACCCTGCTCACCGGCTGGTGCTTTGATGCGTATGTGCGTGCAGTCTATTGCACCCAGCACCTCAGGGTATCCCGCTATTTGCTGGAAGAGACGCATATTGCTGGCCACAACTTCACGGTCATTAGGGACATATATATGATCACTGACATGTGGTGACATGGCATCCAGGAACTGGTGCAATACCCTGGAGGCTGATGCCTGTGATATCCCCATCATATCACCAGTTGGTCTCTGGAAGGTACCTGTTGCTAGTGTTCTTAGGCCAACACATACCTTGGTTTCCACTGGGATGGGTTTCCCTCTGTTGGTTCTGTGTGTGAGGTGTGGCCTGCACAGCTCAACAATCTGCTGCAGGAGCTCTCTGTCCACTCTATAGCGCTCTACTATCTCCAGCTCATGTAACCCATGGTAGGTGACCCTGGGCCTGTATACTCTTCTCCTTCTCCTCACTCTGGGTTGTCTGTCAGCATCTGCATTGTCACCACCCTCAGCAATTTGCCTATGCCTGATTATAATAGCCATGGCAGCCCCTAGCATTTCTGCTCTGAGTTCAGCTTTATTTCAGTTTTCAATTCTGATAGCTTAGCTTCTGGCAGTATCTCTTGTGAGAAACAGCCTTCACTGCTCTTTGTTGTGTTTTAAGTGCTGGGCTGGGCTTCTAGTCTGCCTGTGTAATTGCCTGCTTGTAATTGTTTCCACCAATTAACTCCAGCAGTATTCCCTGGCAGTTTCCTGTATTTTGGTTGTTTCCTGTTTCCTCTCTGTTTCCTGAGGGGAGCAATGTGCACACCAGCTTAAACACGCTCACAGTCACTTAAACGCCAAGACACATCCCTACACAGTGTTACACGCGCGCACACATCCTTACACGGTGTTAGCTAGGCTGATTCATGCTAAAACGCGTGCACAATGCCTTACACACGTGCACGCCACAAACTGATGTAAACAGTTTGCAACAGGCTCCCACATGTTGTTCCTGCCTTACACGCTGCACAAGATACACGTATATCAAGAAACCTGGAGTGTAGGGATAGCGTATACCCTCAATTTCTTGACTTTCCTAGTGTTCTGTTGGGACACACCTCCCCTGATGTCTGTCTGTCATCTGTTACCTTACATTGCCCTCCAATCTGGGACATTTCTTTCTATCCTTCCCTCCGTGATGTCACCTACCTCTTACTCTGTTCCTCCCCTTCTCTAACTCTTACACTACTCAGAAAGTGCTCATTACCTATGTGGCAGTGTGATTCAGTATTGTAACCCTCATTTACATAGGATTGCCTAGTAATGCTTAGTTACATATCTTACACGGAGCTTCCCCCCCTTGACAACCACTAAACGGAGGCCATATTGTTTTTAGTCTGCAAGTCCCTCCATTGACATTCCATGTAATACATAAATCCCACAATTGTGGGCTTATAAGCTTCGGTTTTCAGTTTTAGGTAGCGCACCCGTTTGCTGGGTGTGCTGCAGTTAAACACAATAATCCCGTGAAAAAAAAAGTTAAATAACTTATTTTTGCAACACTTTTTCATGCCAATGGCCACATATTTGGCCATTGGCATGCTTAATGACACATATGCACCCTTTATTTGGAGCTGACATAGCTCCGTTTTTGATTTTGCAGAAATGTACTCAGTTGTCAGCTGAGTACATTTCTGCAGCTAACACGTCCGTTACACGGACTGGTTTCTGCTTCGTGGATCGCTCAAATACCTCATTTGCATATCTTGGAGCTGCAAATGAGGTATTGAGCATTTCCACGCCCAGTCCGTGTAAGAGACGTGTTAGCTGTCTCTTACACGGAGGTTTGGGCTGTACCTGAATTGGGAGGCTTACACGGAGGCTTACACTACTCTTGAACTCCATGTAAGCCTTCCTGAATCTGGCCCAGAATTAGAAAAGGTTAGCACTTTCACATCAAATGTAGTTGCTTCATCAGACCATTGCATACTAGTAACATAGTAGCTGTTTAAGAACATCTTTCAAATACTTAGTAACCAATAGAGGCTCACTTATTTAGGCCTCTAGATTTCAAAGGAGGTATTAAAGTAACAGTATCCATAATACCAAATACTTTGAATGCAAATTGACAATCCATCTAGTTTCTAGAACTTCTGTCATATTTCTAATATCTCCTAAACATCTAGTAGGATAAACAAATTGCAATACCTGAAAAATAAAAACATGACTAATGTCATTCTTGCCAACATGCTTAGCTAGTGCATTTGTTTGTATACACCTCTTTACTTCACTCAGATGTTCTTGAACCCTTTCTCTTAGGGATCAATCTGTCTTCCCAACATAATAAGTTGGGCACTGCTTGCATCTGGCTAAATACATCAAATTCTTGCTCTTACAATCTGCATAAAGGATAAATAATGTTTAAATAAATTACCATTTTCAATATCCAGGCAGATGGTACATGTGCTGCAACTAAATGTGCCTACCCTTTGTGATTTGACAGCATTTATAGTGTCATGATCAGAGCATAGCCCACATTTTAGTGTCTTTCTATGCTTAAATGTAAAGGAAGGAACATGTCCTACTAAACGTTGAAGTTTATTGTCCGCTGTTAAAATATGCCAATTGTTCTTAATTATTTCACATACATTGCCTATAATGGACCAGAACAAGCTAAGTACATTCTAACATTTACTGTTTCTGCAGTTCATCTGGAATTCGAAGAGTTAATCCATCCTGTTCTATGCAATGATGTAAACTGAGCATGGTTCTTACTAAAAAAAAATATGGACATCCCTTATTATGTCTATCTATTCCTATGAAAGTCAAAGTACGTTTAAAATTATTCTCATGATGGCCCCTTTCAGATAATACTGCACTAAAAAAGTTTAATGTATCCCTGCATATATTGTCATTACTAATCAGCTGAGATATTCATGTTGCTTGATCTTTCACTATTTATTTATTATCCAAGAAAGTCCGACTAGGACAGAGCTCCAGGGAGAAACACTCCAGATGCATGTCTTTGGAATGTGGGAGGAAACCAGGGTACCCAGAGGAAACCCATGCAAATGCAGGGAGGACATGCAAACTCCACACAGAAGGCACCCCAGCTGAGAATCAAACCAGAGAACCTCTTGCTGTTAGGCAACAACGTTAACCACTGCACCACCTGTTCTAAAATGTGAATCCAGGAGCATGCTGGTCATTTCCACAAGTATATTCTTCTTACATGACTTCTTATATAGTTGAGTAGTAACCATCCCATTAGATTCTCTCATCGACTTAACATCTACAAGAGTTACATAATATCCAGAATATTCTAAAGAAAAATTTAGAAAGGATGTTTTAGAATGCAAATAACATAAGAAATCCCTCAATTCTTTTGGGTTTCCTACCCATATAGTGCAGCTATCACCTACAAAACTTTTATAGTATTTGATGACAGGAGAAAAGATTTAATTTTTAAGCACATGTTCTTCTTCCTAATAGGCCATTGCCAAATCTGCAAAGGTGCCATCAAATGGAGTCTTCATGGCCACCCCTGAAATGTACATATAATAATGATCTTTGAACAAGAATAATTGATACTAATAATCAGTGAGGTAGTTGTAGTAGAGTAACTACTATGCACTCTGTGATACCATGTCACGTACTCTGGGCCCAAGTCATCTGGAATAGTAGTAAAGAGTGAACTTACATCTAGAGATACAAAGAGATAGTCATTCATTTAGTCATTGTTCGACAAAGTTTCATAAATGCTTGTCAAAAATCCTTTGCATCCCAAAGAACTGTGGATGACAAATCAAGTACTAGTTTCAGTTGCACTACCACATAAATCAAAAGTGGTTCAGTTAGCCATCCATTCCCTGAGACAGTACGTCTCAGGGGAGGGTCTACTGCATCTTTATGGATTGTGGGCAAGCCTTGTGTTTCCGATATAACAGTACATTCCACTAAAAAATATTCATATAATTCATATGATAAATTATGAGACATGAGATTATCATATAGTTGATCCCTCATCTCTTTGATAATCCTATCTCCCCTCTATATTTCTGCTTATACGTTGTCATATCTGGTAACAGCTGCAACATTTTATTATCATAATGATTTCTGTTTAGCACAACAATAGTTTCACACTTGTCAGCAGGTGTTATGGAAATGTCCTTATTGTTCCGTAAACTCTGAAGTGCTATAAATTCATCTTTGGATATGTTTTTAAAGTTATTCTTAAAACATTCCCCACTATCTCTGTATCATATAAGATCTCTCTCACAAGACCTAGCGAAGGATTCCAGGAGACGGCGCTGAGTGGGAATATATGATCTGTTTTCTTTTTTTAAATCAGAGATTCTTTTTTCACATAGCATTCCTTGTAAAGAGTTTAATATCCGGAATAATATCATAAATGTTACTACAAACAGCAGAATATATGGTAAACCCTTATTGAGTAATGCCTAATGTTGATATGCCACAGGTTTCTCTGTCACTTTCATTACCCGTAAGAGATATATCCAAGTCAGCGAGATCAGTCGGTCAGGCGAAGACAAGAAGATCACACTCTGCAGAGGGCGCACAGCACCCCACAATCAAAACAATTTGGAATCACAAGGACAATTGTTCATTTATAATTTATCAGACTTTCCTTTAACGGATACTCAATGTACACTACTCAGTAAGGGTCTATCACGTATTCCTGCTGTTCATAGTAAAATATGTGATATCATTCTACATGTTAAACTCTTTCCAAGGAATGCTGTGTTAAACTTTATGTTTAATTCTAGTCAACAAAGAATTTCTGGTTTTAAAAACATATACATGGTTGCCATCAATTGTTACATTTCCTTTGTTGACTAGAAAATTCTCATCACTCTATTTGTGTAAATACTGACTCAAAGTCAGTGGAAGGATGCCACAAGAAAGAATAAAAGACTTTCTTATAAACAGTATTAGTGCAACTAGCTGATAGGGTTGCCACCTGTCTCACTTCTTGCAGAGAAGTCCTGATTTGGGTAGTTTTGTCCCACTGTGGTGGGAGGGCATATAAATTGTAAACATGTTGATACAAAAATGAAAAGAAGCAATATTTTCTAACTTTTTACTAAATGTCATAGATATCTTTGATACTACATTTTAGTCGTCTTAAAATGTTAAGTAGTATAAACAAAAAATATTTAAAATTTAAAGCTTAGCATTTCAATACCTTGAGGCTTATGCAAATTTGTCAAAAGGTTACAACTGCCTTCAAATCACTGACTGACCTAATTGCTCTGTTTTGCTATGAAAGGCATGGCTATATTAAAAGCAGCTATGAATTAGTATAAGTTATTTTCCTCTCTGCAATAAAGGCAGTGGAAACAGTTGCACGACTCTTTGTCTTTTTTTACAGTAGCTGCTGAGCTCCTGACATCAGCAGGACTGATTACATCAGTGCATGACAGGATAAACTACAGATGTCTCTGTGTCTGTGATATGTCATGCAGGTGGAGACAAATTTCTCCACAAATTATGTCAGCAGTTAAGCTTAAAAAATGGGTTGGCTTTTCTTTCCTTTCATTCCAAGTAAAGGAAACAAAAGTATTATAAACTACAATCAGGTTTGTGGTACCTACACAATATTGGGACCTTATTGTAGAGAGAATAGCATCCTAAGATTTAAGTGAAATGGTAGGAGAGAGTAGAGTTTTTCTTTAAAAAATGAAAGCATATAACAAGACTCAAGATAAATGTGTAAAGTATTAAGCAGACATCTTAAGCAAGTGGAAGAATAACTTCAGTGCTGTGTTTCTCTGTTTTTTACCGAGAACAGGCAAGCAAAAACTGAGGGTAATACTTCTCAATGGTAGAAGTCTAAATCTCAAAATGCACTCACTCAAAGCACTCCTTAAACTGGAGAACATCGATATCTGTGCATTGACTGAGACCTGGTTCAAGGCTCTAGAGAGCACCCCTGCATTACCAGGCTATAACTCATACCACATTTTTCAGCCATCTAACCTGGACCAGAACACTAAAGGCAGAGGTGTGTCCATATTCATTAAAGATATCCACACCTTCAGGCTAGTTGAGCAGCATAATGCATCTGAGGTTATCCAAGTGCAACTAATTCTAGACAAAACTGGAATCCAAATTGTAGCTTCCTACAGATCCCCCACCATGCCCCAGGATTCCCACTCCTCTTTTCTTGATATACTGGAAAATATTAGGGTTCAACCAAACATCCTAATAATGGGCGATTTCAACTACCCCACCATGAACTGGGAAAACTACTCATGTACCAACTCCTTTGCTCAACGCTTTCTGGAATTCATAAATTCCAATGCCCTGGGTCAATTTATTCACCCCCCCCCACCAGGGGCAACAATATCCTAGACCTAGTCATTACCAACATGAGTGACCGGTGTTCCACACCAGAAGTCAACTCCTCATTGGTCAGATCTGACATAAGCTAATCACCCTAGATATCCGCATCCCGCCCCCACCCACCATTAAGGAAACAACAGTAAAAAAATTCTCCAAGGACAACTTCATGCTTCTTAAGACAGAAGTGGCGAACTTCATGACACCCATGCAGATGGACAATACAGTTACGACTGCTGAATCCTTCACAAATGCACTCTATAAGCACTTACATGAGTGCATGGATTGTGCTATCCCAAACAGAACCAAGATGCTATCCTCCAAAAAAAGGAAGCCAATCTGGTGGTCCCCTGCCATAAACAAACTCTACAACAGAAGGAAGAAACTGTTGCAAAAGAGAGTAAAATCCCATGAGTGGAGGAGCTCCCTGGTCAGCCTCAGTAAGAAGTTGTGATCCCTTATAAGATCATCCAAAGCTAGCTACAAAAACAAAACAGTCACTGAATCTATGGACAACCACAAAGCATTCTATAGCTATGTCAAGAATCTCAATGGCAACACCCAGATCTGTTCTGAGGTACAGCACAATGGCATAAAAATTAAACAACCAACTGATATTGCCAACATCCTGGCAGATAGGTTCAGTGCTAACTTTTCCACCCTCTCACCCCCTAAAGGGCCCATATCTATACAGGAAGGATGCAGAGTCCTTGTAATCACATCTATGCAGGTAAAAGCTGCACTCTCTAAAACCAAAAACACAGCCAACATGGGACCGAACAACATCCCAGGCTGTGTTTTATATGGACTTCAGAACGAACTGGCTCCCCCCACCTAAGCACCATGTTCAAGCATAGTCTCACGTCAGGCTTTGTGCCCACTGAATGGTGCACAGCAACAGTTATCCCACTCCATAAAGGGAGAGCCATCACTGATCCTGGGAACTATCGCCCTATTAGCCTGACAAGCCTGGTTTGCAAGGCTCACTGACAGAACCCACACTGTAAAAGTTGCAGACTCCAAATCTGACTTCAAACCAGTGACAAGTGGAGTACCATAGGGTTCAGTACTGGGACCTCTCCTGTTTGGTATCTACTTTTCTGAAGTGCAGGATAACACAGAAGGCCTCTGGCTAACAAAGTTTGCAGATGACTGTAAACTAGGAGCCATGATTGTTGTTGTCTTTCGGCTTTTCCCGGTTAGGGGTCACCACAGCGGAACTCCGGTCCGCTAAAAGTCCCCAAATGATGTGGTCATCCTACAGAAGGGCCTCACTGAGACAGATGCCTGGTGTCAGAGGCATGGCCTCAAGTTCAATGCCAAAAAGTGCATTGTCATCCCCTTTGGTAAAAGCTGTGTACCCATGTACTACCACATAAATGGCAGTCTATTAAAGCCGAATGTGTAATAAGAGACCTTGGGACACAGGTGGACAGTAGTCTCTCCTTTGATAATCACATCACCACAGTAGTCAGGAAATCCTTTTATGTGGCACACCTCATCAAAAAAGAGTTCTCATCCAGGAAAAAAGAGGTCATTGTTCCCCTCTACTCATCACTCATTAGACCTGTTATAGAGTACACCGCACCTTTTGGAATCTACATCACAAGACATCTGCAGCAGCGGGAAAGGCCACAGAAGTACCTCACAAAGAGGACTGCTGCCTCAAACAGATGCCCTACACTGACCGTCTCAAAAAACTCCAGCTTTACTCTGTAGCATATTGCCTACTTTGAGGAAATGTCTGCCTAACATATAAAGCTATGTTAAACCCAAAGCTGTTGGACATGCTACATCTAATGAAATCCCAATCCCTCCAAGCTACACACTCTATGAACCTAAACCTTGTCACTGTAATAAACAGGGCATGCTGGAGGGATAGATTCCTGTCCCAGAGATTTCCTGTACTCTGGAACAAGCTACCCATCTATGTCAAGCAAAGTTCCTCATTAGCACTCTTCAAGAAAAATCTTGATGAGTGGATGGGCAATTTTAAATACACCCCAGGGATTACTTCTGCGGCTCTGCTCAACAGGGGCATAGGAAATTAACTTTCTTGGGTGGCATAAGCCAGGGAACCTTGTTGGCTAGGCTTACTTAGGCCCTTAGGCTGATAGCCTAGTACTGACCTATGAACCTATGAATAGTAAACATAATTATGTTAGAAATATTGTTAAACACACATCTTCCTTGGCCCTCTTCAAATACAATTTGGATCAATGGATGGGGAATCACAGATTCACACCTGGGGTGGTGCCTATGTCCCCTAGGGACAGGGGCAATCTGCAAGATACTCAATACATAAGTATAAATCGATATCATCCTCTTGCCTCTTGGCACCATATATTGGGTAAAATTGAATTATATTGGAAAGGCTTGCAAGGACTCTTAAAACATTAGCCTAGTAATCTTCTATGAACTTATGAACCTATGAACAACTGGGATAATTATACACTCATTCTGTATGTGTTCTCTATATAGTAGAAGAGGAGATTTCCTATAAGTAAGCCTAGGAGGACAGGAGGTGAAACAGACTTACTGAGGGTGCTCATAAGTATTTAAATATATATATATATATATATATATATATATATATATATATATATATATATATTTACATTTTAAAAAGACATTTTAAGTAATATTTTTTTTCTTTTTTTTTCTATTTTTTATTTATTTTAGAACTATAAATGCAGAAGTAATTCATACACAAAGACAGTGTAAGAAGTAAAATGCTTTCAATACATTATTGCAGCATATCCCTTATCTGCCAGAAATCAAATTTCTTACAATTTCTTATGTTAACCCAGCATATGTCATTAGTATGAATATACAGCAGATATAAAAGTCACCACCACTTGATAGCAAAACAATGATTGTTCCCATGTTTCCAGAACCATTCCCATAATTGTCCTTTATTTGACTAAAGTTTTAATAAAAATACAAATAAGTGTTAATAAAGATTTCACTGATATATTACATTATGAGTGAATTTATTATCTCATTTTCTTGTTTGCCTCTCTACACTCCCTCTTTCTTTTTCATATTGTAATTATGCATTACTTTCTCCTTCTTTATTTCCTTTCTCTCCCATTTCTGTTCATTTTCTCACAGGTGCAAAATCCTTAGGGGCTGCTAAACCATGTTCCTCCCAGGTCAGGGAACATTCGCTGTCTGCCAGGGACATCTTCGCAGGGTTGGGGTAATGGCACCAGTCCTGTATGGACTCTGGCACATGTCAGTCTGGCAAGCATCACAGACTGTGGGCTTGTGGTGGATGGAATAGGTAGTGAAGAAGGAACAAGTTCAGCATGTCCAAGATGCTATATAGCGGGTTGAAGACTCAATGCCCCAGTTAGCACATAACATCATCAGCACAGAGTCCTCCACTGCAACATCATCAGACAGTGGAAACATTTGAGGTCATGTAGACCTCCTGAGCTCAACTCCTCTTAATCTTCCTCATTCCTTACTCTTCTCACCTACATTATGTAACCTGCATCCTACCTAAACTGCTCTCTTACATTAAAAAAAATTGGAAAACAGGGGTCTATCCCCCATAAAAATATAACATCCCTTCTCTCCCACCTCATCCAGTACAACCTTCTTGATGTATTCTGCCTGGGTTTCCCTCCTTTAATGTCTTCAATTTTTCAATCTTTCCTATCTTCCCCTTTCTACTCTTTAAATAAACCATCAGGGTGTCCACATAATAATACCCCTGTATAAAGCATATCAAATCCCTTTATATTTTTTAAAAGTTAATAATAAAAGCTGTGTTGCTTGTTGCTTGCTTTAAATACTTCAAACATGCTTGCACAAATCTGCATTTGTTCACAATACCCAAGAACATGTGAAAACTATGATCCCTTATATTTTCACATAGTACTTCACACATACATTAACTTTAATCATACTTCGCAACCTCTTAGCGCAAGAAAGTTGGACAAAGCCAGACATATTGGCTGGACATAGGGCCAAAACTAGGGACACATTTTAAATATTGCTCTTTTAAGCTTAGAAAGTTACTAGAACAATGGGATTTGTGATAACATGCATTTTTGTGGAGGATATGATGTCTATAACTTAAATACATGTCATTATTTAGTGACTTTAATCCTTAAATCATCCCAGTGATTTGTCAAAAAAAAACACAATTATTTTGAGGAACAGACCAAAAACATGAGTCAGAAATCTGGACATTCTGCGAACATCTGTACAGTTGAGAGGTATGATTCAGCTACTTTACACTTTTGCCACAAGCAGCATGAATGCGATTACTAATCTAAGATGTAGACATAACAGCAGCTTTCACAAATAACTGCTGCACAAGTTCAAATCTCAGGGCTATGAATACCACCCAAAGAAACACATTTCCAGCCTGAAAAACCTATTGAGCAACAGTTGTGTGAAAATTCTGTAAAAACTGAAAAAAGAACAAGCTGCCACAAGTAGAAAAAGAAAGCTGAAACCTAGGAGAAGCTATAAACAGAAAGTAGGAAGTGTATTATGGTGTAAGACAGATGTTTGGGCATGCTGTAGTTAAAGGCTGCCTGATGTAGAATATGCTGTTTTGTGTGTGTGTGTGTGTGTGTGTGTGTGTGTGTGTGTGTGTGTGTGTGTGTGTGTGTGTGTGTTTTAAAACCAAGTCAACAGACTCTGTAATAACAAAATATTATGCTGAAGCTGAACTCTGAATCAAGATAGTATATCATCTCCCATGTCTGGTTTCAAATAAATACAACAAAATTGTAAACATACTTATAAAAATGCTAAATGACTTGTTTCGTGATGAAGCATTTATTCTCTTTTCATTTAGCATCTCTTACGTACATAAAGGAGCAGTCTTTTCCAAATGAATAGAACGTGTGTTAGAAGTGACATCTGTATGCTGGATGCACACAAGCACAGATGGAAGATGGCAGATGTGCTTCATTTGCTCTCCAGTGCATTTCTAAGTGGGCAACACTGGCTCCTGGAAGCAGACATTGCAAGAGAACTCAACTATTGTCAACATTCCAAATTAAAAAGACCACAGTCTTAACAGATGTTGCTGCTTGACTGCTGCTGACAAGCCCAGAATCTCTGAGTGCATACCCTGTATAACTGTAATTAAAGATGAACTGTTTGAAATGTGGTGAAGAATCTGGAAAATATATATACTGTATCAATGGGCATATCCACTTGAGTACAATTTATATTAATTGAACTACTTTTGTCTATGCTCCTTATGTACTACATGGTTCTAATCTTAATGACATTGCTAATTTAGTATTTTATTGGAAAGACGATGTGTCATAAACATATAAGAACCATATGTTCTATTGTAAGTCCTGCTGCTGCTGAAACCATCTGCCACAAGCTTAACATATGTAAAAATGTCACAATGCTTTTACTAGGTTAGATTTCTTTAATGCATCTAGAAAAAAAAAACAAAAATAAACAAAAAACAGTCCCATTTGTCTAGGGAACAACACTTTTGATGGGCACTGCATCAGCCAAGCAACATTGATAATATGTATTGCATTCTCCTTACTGTGCAAGGAGAACAATAACAACACATAAATGATTTGCCTTCATTGCTAATATTACTCACAAGCCCACTGTAATAGACAATAAACTGTCATTTTGAAAGTTAAAAAAATAAAGCAGCTGGGGTTAAGTAATTATTTTTTTTTCATAGAGCTAAGCCAACACATAGTACAGTCCTGTAAAATCTTACCATAGCTGTAGATACCCTTGTTTTCACTGCTGCAGTATTCATCATGTATGGGATTTACTGCCATGGAAGCCCGACTTCTGGCCAGTTTACCAAAGCCTACCATTGCCTTAAGGTACACTGAATGTCACCCAAATGCTCCTCACATAGCATAGGGCATAAAGGCGTCATTCAGGTGTACCATCCTCAGAACTGATTAACTCAGTAGGAACACCTATCCAAGGAAAACCAAAGAGAACCTGACATCAAGGAAATAAAAGACTAGGGGGATGGAGAGAAGGAGGGAGGGAGAGAGGAGATATGGAGAGAGGAAGAGATGGAGGGAGGGAGGGAAGGATGGAGGGAGAGATGGAGAGAGGGATGGAGGGAATACTACAGTACTGAAGGCAAGGATATCTACTGTTATGATAAGATTTTACACAGCTGTACTACATCCTTACATTCATCGCTGCAGTATTCATTACAAATGGGTGAGGCCAAAGCTGAAGAAGAAACTTGGGAGGAGGAAGCAGCAGTAGAGCCTTCGAAGAAACCGTGGAGCATAGCATTAGCCAAACCAACCCTAACTCAGGAGATACCATCCAACTTGTAATGTTTGGTAAAGGTATGCACAGAAGTCCAGGCAGCAGCTTCAAGAATAGAATTAGTGTCTAAGCCTTTGAAAAAAGCACCAGAAGAAGCCGCAGCTCTAGTAGAATTACCCTTTATAGAAAATGGAAGACTCTTGCCATGAAAAGTGTAACAAAAAGAAACAGCCTATGAAATCCAAGTAGAAATAGTTTGCTTGAAAACAGCTAATCCTAAAGACCTAGGATGAAAGGAAACAAACAACTGATCAGGTTTTCTGATATAGTTTTATCCAAATAAAGTCTAAGATGTCTATGCACGTCCAAAGTATGTAGCACCCTCTCATTGTCAGATTTCAGAGAAGGGAAAAAGTAGGCAAATTAGTAGACTGATTAAGTGACAACTCATTAACCACCTTAAGCATAAAAGAAGAATTAGTACCCAAGGACACCCTGTCCTCATGGAATATCAGAAAAGTCAGACAAGCGATAAGGGCTTGCAACTCAAACACACTTTTGGCAGAAGTAAGAGCTAGCAAAAGAACTATCTTCCAAGAGCAATGTTGCAAGGAAGCTGAAACAGCAGGCTGAAAATGAGCTTGAGTCAATTTCTCCAAAAAAAAATTAAGATCTCAGGGAGGAGGAACAGGCTTCCTGGGAGGTCTAATATTAGCACATCTTTAAGGAATTGCTTAGCTAGGAGCTAAAGGACGAGGTAAAGGCAGACAAGCAAAAAGAGCTAATAAGTGGGCATTAACAGAAGAAAAGGTCAAACCAGCATTGAGCAACTCACACAAATAAGAGAGAATCAAAGGAACATCCACAGTAAGTGGGTCCAGGTCATGAGAAAGACACCAAATAGAAAACCTCTTCCATATAGATAAGGAAGATTTCCTGGTAGTAGGTTTCCTGGCCTCCTGCAGGACCTGCAGCATGTCCTCATAAAAAAATGTGTCTATGAGAAATCAAAACCCTATCACCCACAGTGTCATTTGAAGCATGGACAGGTGGGATAAATGAGAGATCCCTTGTCTTGTGTGAGGAGATCCACCCTGTGAGGCAACTTGTGATGATTGCCTTGGGTAGATGCAGAAGTAGAGGAAACCAGTGCTCTAGCAGCCAAAAGAGAGTCACCAACAAGATTTTGGGACCATCCTGTTGAATCTTGAACAGGACTTTTGGAATGAGAGGAAGGAGAGGGAAAGCATAAAGAAACATCCCCTTCCAAGAAAATGAGTGGGCATCCACATTCCACACAGAGGACCTGGGACTCTGGCACAAAACAGAGGAAGCTAATTGTTCAGAGGGGAGGCAAACAGGTTTACTTGCGGAGTACCCCACTGGTGAACAATGTCCAGAAACACATCCCTGTGAAGCATCCATTCGTAGGCTTGAGGGAAAGACCTGCTCAGATCGTCTGCTGCAGTGTTCTGATCTCAAGGAATATAAACTGCCTGAAGAGTCACTTCATACTTGACAGCCACATCCCACACCAGAAGTGACAACCAGTAAAGAAGGTAAGATCTTGTCTCCCCCTTGTTGATGATATACAATAAAACTGTGGCACTGTCTGTGAATACTTTGAAAGGCTCTGGACAGAAAAGAGGATGAAATGTCTGAAGAGCCAGCAGAAGAGCTCTCATCCCTTTGATGCTGATGTGCTCCTTCTGCTGATGAGGCAACCACACTCTCTGCACCTTCAGGGAGCCAAAAGTTTCTCCCCATCCCACATCTGAAGCATCTGTGAACAGATGCTGAGAGGGAAGAGGAGGAATGAAAAGAGAGCCGTGAATTCAGAGGCAACTTCTTAATCCACCAGAGAAGTTCCTTCTTGTGACAAGGAAGAAGGGGAACTGTAAAGTCTAGAGGATGTACATGTTGAAGCCACACCAAATTCAGAAACCACTGGAACTTTCTTGTGTGGAGTTTGGCCAGGGGGAGCATTGGAATGATGGAAAACATGAAACCCAGAGCTCTCAGAGACACCCTAACTGTAACGGTGGCCAGGGAAAGAAGACATCTAGATGGCAACTTAGATTGGATGCACATTGTCATCCAGGGCTAAATGATTGTTGCACAATCAAGCCTGTTCTCAAGCTCAAACATATATTGGGCTAATTTTTGATGTATTTGATTGTATACGGAATGTAGTTTATTATTTTTGGTTCAAGTTATATGTATGTATAAACAGTATCTATTGCTAACACTACATATATTTTAATTTTCACACATTTATACATATATTTTATATGATTGTGTTTGTCTTTTTAACTTATTTCCATTTTTTACTGTTGTTAGATTAGATAATTGATTGGTTAATGACATGGGTGGGGTTGATGTTTAGCCTTATTTAAGTGAACTTCATGGTTAACCTTTTTATTCTGAAGAAGTCCACATAGGACGAAACCTAGGTTAATCTACTCTGTTGAGCTGTTGAGCTGTTGAGCTGCTGTGTTGAGCTGCTGTTTGTTTTTTATGTTCGTGGTGTTCGCAATAAATTCGATTTTGGGTCCGAACTCGTTCTTCATTCCTTGGTGTTGAGGTTCATCTTGGTTCTTTGGTAACAAACAGGATACTTTTGGACTGACTCCCAAGCCCAAACAGCAAATAATGGAAAAGATGAGGAAAGGGAAGAAACCATACATGAGGAAGGATAAGAGGCTGAGAGAGAGAATGAAATAGGTGAAGAAGAACTTGTAGAAGTATAAAAAATATGGAGGGAAAAAAGAGAAGTTTTGCATTCGGGAAGAGGGGTCAGGAGGAGGGGTGAAAACTAAAATGTTTGAAGTTCTTGCCAGTAAAAAAAATAATTCTGAGGATCAAGGATTAATTTTACATAAATCTAGGGAAAATATTCAATGGGGAAAGAGTAAAAAGAATAAAATTAAAATGTAAAAATAGTTCCCCTATACTCAAAAAGAAAGCAATTTTAGAGTATTTCAGTAAATGTGAATGGTATTACTAACACTGTAAAAGGAGAGGTATGCTGGAATGGTGTGCTAAATGTGATGTGGTTATTATATCTTAGGATGTAAGACTCCTAACAAGTGAAGTAAGACTACAAATAGAAAGATTATGGAAGGAAATATAATATGGAGCTATTGGGTTATATGAAAACAGTGGAAATACTAGATGTAACACTGGTAAGGATGGGAAGGTTAACTGCTGTGGATATGAGGTGGAGACAAAATGTTTTTAGAATTATAGCATTGAAATAATCTGTTTCAGCAAATATTAGACTGTATCTCTGATGTGAAAATTACTATTGCAGGTATTATAATTGTGATTTTTGGGGGAGACATAAAAAGCAAGGGAATATGTAAAAATATAGGAAGTGATAAAATGTGGTAAATTAGCTGTGCTGAACAAAAGTCAATGGACTTATGGAAGGGGGTACTTGGATCTAAAACTGGTTATTTTGTATTATTTGAAGGCTTGGTTTAACAGATGGTCTTACAGTTGTGACACATTTTCAGACCATTTAGCAATATGGATAGAGGAGATGGAAGAAACTACTGGGTGCATTCAAACAGGGAAAAAAGAGTAAAAGAAAAATGGAGTGCAATCGGGGAGTGGGAAGTATTGCAGTAATGGGAAAGCTCATATAACCATGATGGAGTTCCATAAAATCTGGTCAGAGTAGTGGACTAAATTTAAAAAAGTATATGTTTTGGGGTTTGGAATAATGGTTAATGTGTTTACCTCAACAACACAAGACTTGGGTTTCAATCTCACTTTTGGCCAGTAAATAAAAAGTGTTTTTTTCCCAGTGGCAAGATGATGTAAGAAATGAAGAGTAAGTGAAATATGGGAACATTAGAAAAATATGATGAGACACACTAGAAAACTTCAAAATCCACAAATAGGCAAGCGAACCAAAATAATCCGTTTATTGTGTAATTAAACGCTTTTCGTACGTACTATGTACGGACTTCCTCAGAAAAAGGAATAACAATAGAAGTGCCATTTAAATACAAAAATTAGTGATCAGCTGATGCATCAATTAAGGTATAAAACACATTAAAGGCACCTCGCTAACACACAACCAACTATATAAAAGGAATACATCTTGCTAGATAAAATACCATTATAAATAATATATACATCGAAAAAATAATCTAACTAATAAACATGTCAAATTAATAACCTTTTAAAGGCTTATAATAATATATAAAAATTAATAAACCTGTCTAAAGAATCAATTCCTATACTAAGCAGCTAAACAACACCAAATTTAACTTTAAAAATATATATTACATTCATAGTATCCAAATAGTATATCCTATTACAAAAATATAATGATATTCTATAAATATAAATGAAAATATATATATATATATTTAAAAAAAATATATATATATATATATATATATATATATATATATATATATATATATATATAAACATAAAAAAATCAATAACATTCCTATCTACTAAGACTTTTAAGTTTTAGCAATGCCATAATGGAAGACATGTAATTTATTTCAGGCCAGTTATATGAATATAATCTTATCTGCCATACTAATTCTAGCCTTTCCAATTGAATTTCGAAGGGGCCACCCCTAACATTAGGTATTAACTGATCTAACACCCAGAATTTGAAAGTATGTGTAGAATATTCAGATACATGCTTAGCCAAAGCATTAGCTAACTTAGATTTCTTTATGTTGTATACATGTTCGTAGATTCTATCCCTTAATCTACGAACAGTTTTGCCCACGTAGAAACATGGGCAAAGTTGGCATTTAGCTAAGTATACAACCATTTTGGAGTTACAATTATTTTTATACTTGCTTTTTAAATCAAAGTTATTGATATTAATGGAATTACTCACTAAAATAAACTTACAATAAGGACAAGTACCACAACTATACATACCTTTATTAACTACTTTACTTTCGATGTTATTAATACTCTCCAGTAGTTGTTTAAAGTTTCTATCCCGTCTTAATGTAAATTTAGGTGCTCTACCTACTTTATCTAATAATTCCTTACTTTCTTTTATGATGTTCCAATTTTTAGAAATAATTCCTTTAATAAAATAAAAGTTGGAATTAAAGGTTAAGGTTAAGCTATATTCAAAAGAAAGAGATTTATTTTCCACATTACTAATATCTGGTGGACTGACTATATCACCCAAACAATTTTGAGACACTAGACCTGCTGTTTCTAAGATGGCCATATCATTACATCTATTAAGACCATATCCATTAACTATTGATTTGTAAACACCTCTATGTCTCTTATCATAGATTTCATCTAGTATTTTATCAATAAATGCCCTAGGGTATGCTCTTCTAAGAAACATATCCTTTAGATTCCTACATTCCTCGAAAAAATCATCATCCCTTGTAACCATCAGTACTGCTCATACTAACTGTCCTTTGACCACAGATTTTTTCTGGTACATAGGGTGAGCACTAGAAAAGTGTAAAAATGTGTTAGAATATGATGATTTTCTATATATTTTAGTTTCATATTTTTTGTCTAGATTGTTTTTTGTTAATAGTACATCCAAATAGGTAATTTGATTTTCTTCAAAATTAAAGGTGAAATGAAGAAAGTCAGTACTGGTGTTAAAATATTTGACGAGATCTTCAGCTACTTTAATATTGCCTTTCAATAAAATAAAGATATCATCCAAATATCTGGTATAATAGGCAATTTGAGAATTAATATGCTCATTACCAAATGCATATTGCTTTTCCCAATAGCTCATAACCAAATTGGCAAAACTTGAGCCACAGGGTGAGCCCATAGCTACCCCACTCTTTTGATGGTAAAAATTATTTTTGAAAGTGATATAGTTATGGGCTAGTAATATATTCAGTAATTCCTCTATTAAAAGAAGTTCTGATAGAGGTGCACCTTTATCCTTTAGATTCAAAATAACCCACTCAATACCCAAATCTTGCAGAATAGAAGTGTAAAGATCTTTCACGTCTATTGTAAGTAAATTAACCTGTTCATTAAAGTTAGCATTGTTAATTTTTTGAAGAAAGGACCAGGAATCTTTACATATAGATGTTTCAAGGTTAACATATTTTTTAAGCATCCCATCTACTACTTTGGCACAAGCATATGTTGCACTATTTCTACCATTTACTATAGGCCTGAATGGTGGATTATTCAGGTCCTTGTGTATTTTTGGCACCCCAAACAAAACATTAGAAAAATGCATTACAGAATTTAGAGAATAATACAAGAAAGTATTACGATGTTGGAAAAATACGTATAAAGAAACAAAGAAAAAAATAAGGCATTACTGTTTAGGCAGAGATATTTACAAATGAGAAGGAAGGAAGTATTTGCATTATTTGGGTGAAATAGTGAAGGAGGAGATTAGCATAATAAGATAAAGTGAGTAATTAAAACAAGAGCCAAATAGAACATGAGCAAATTGTGAGCGTCGTAGAACAGCATGCAGAAAATATGTATAAAAGTATCTTCTTCTTCTTCTTTCGGCTTTTTCCCGGTTAGGGGTCGCCACAGCGGATCACCATGTCCGCACATTAATTGGCAGTGAAGTTTTACAGTGTCGAGTTGCCAGCCCGGCGCCCAACCTTCCACAGAAGGCACACACACACACCTAGGGCCAATTTAGAGTGTCCGATCCACCTGCAGCATGTCTTTGGGATGTGAGAGGAAACCGGAGCACCCGGAGGAAACCCACGCGACCACAGGGAGGACATGCAGACTCCGCACAGAAAGCACCCCAGCCGAGGATCGAACCGGAGAACCTCTTGCTGTGAGGCGGCAATGCTAACCACTGCACCACCGTGGCCGCCCAGAAAATATGTATAAAAGTATAAGGATGGAAAATAAGAAAGAATAGAAAGTAAAGAAATTTCCAGAGTGAGTTAAGCAAGAATCTGAAAAAGAAATGACTATTAGGGAACTGGGTGAAGTATTTAAGAAAGTAAACATTATTACTTCTTTTTTGTTCATTCTATGTTGAACAGTTTAGTCTTACTTGGCTAGGAGCCTCTTTTCAGGGTGCATCCAAGGGGGTATTTATACTACTGGGGGAAATCTGGCCAAGACATTAGACAACTTCCCCTTCTCTTTTTAATAGATGCCATGAGATCTTTTATATCCAACTGAGCTATCACCAACTCAAGCAGATGGGACCTTGGTTTAACTTCTCTTCTGGAAGGCAGCATACTCAGGTGTGCACCCCCCCCCCATGCTGTACTGCAGTTTCAGCAATCAGTCTACCTGGTGTGGGAATAAAACCCTCCGCTTTCAGCTTCAAAGAGAGGTGTCCTAACTGTTCTGCCACTAATACTGGTGTCAGCTTAGTACCCACCACAGATACTACATACTATGGAACGTGCAAGAAATTAATTTACTGTCAAAGATGGTATTTTGTTAACATGCTGAATGAATGGTTTTATTATGGTTTTGTTTATGAAGAGTTATATAGAGGATATTAAAATTTATATGGAAGAAAGATTAGAGGAATGAAATAAAAAATTGGAGACCCTAACACAGGATAATAAAATTATTATGGAAATAATACAGAGGGAAATAAAGGAAGGATGATGGATATTATGGAAGAAAGTAAATAGGATATACACTGGAAGGGATGTCAAAAATTGTATTGTTTGAGAGAGAATTTGTGGATGATGTTATAAACAAAAGGGAGGATATGAAACTTATGGTGGGTGATATTAGCAAGGCATATGTTACAATAGGACATGATGCTTTGGAATTTGTTATAGACCAGTATGATTCAGGTAATAGAATTAGGAGATTGAGTACATCTGCATATCAAAATAATAGAGTGAGAGTGTTAATGAATGGATGCCCGAGTAATTAAATATGCATGAAATGTGGTATAAGACAAGGATGTCCCATGAGTGGAATATTGTTCACATTGTTGATGATTGTGATAGTGAGTAAAGTAGCTTATAAAATGAAAGGTATTAGATATGTGATACAAATGGAGGTAGTGACACGACTAGATTTGACATAAGCAGATGATGCAGCTGTAGCTGCTAAGAACAAACTCTGGATGATGGAAGAGCTGATTGAAAGGATGTTTAAAGTAAATGGGAATGACCTTGAATAAACATAACAGTAAAGGATTCAGTGATCTGGAGAAAACTGAAGGTGTGGATTTTTCAATGAATATAGTGTCTTTACTAGCAATAAAATCTGGAAAAAATGATGTAGTTATGATATAATGGGAGGGCTTGGTAAATTAAATGAAAGAAATGTCTTCTGTGGTTTATCTGATAAATTCAGTATTAATGCGAAATAATGTATATGTCAAATGTTTATATGATCCCAGTAAAATATGGAAAAGAAGTTGCACAACTGGTGTTTTCTTTCATATGGGGTTAAAGATTAAACACAGTGAAAACTGGTGTGCTGTATATGAGTGAAAATGAAGGGGGATTCATAGGTTCATAGGTAGGTATTAGGCTATTGGCCCTAGGGCCTATATAAGCCTAGCCAAATGGTACTCTGGCTTTTGCCACCCAAGAAAATTATTTTCCTGTGCCCCTGTCAAGCAGAGTCACAGAAGTGATCCCCGGGGTGAATTAGTGTTACTAACCCCATTTGATTATTCTGCTTCTTTAAACCACAAATTCAATACTACTTATCATTAACTTTCTGTCCTCTTGCACTTGAATCAATTCACCCCTCTTAAACACCACTTCTCGACTTTCTGTTTTTCTGACTGCCTCCATCCACCTCTCTACTCCTCTCCTGCATTCCCTACATATCTAAATTATAAACCTTCCAGATATACAAATCTGGAACAGGCAGCCCAGATAGAATTAATCCTATTCTACAGTCACTCAGTCATATAATATTACCATTATTATTTTATTCATTACTAATATCTCTCTTCCTATATGAGTTTAAAATTACTTTATTATATCACTGAACTCTTTACATACCTTTCTTTACTGAAATGCAAATAGACTAAACTTATTTACAATGTTTTCCTTCTATAATATTAATCCATTTACTTCCTGCAAGATTTTAGCGGTATAACAACTATATCGACTTATAATTGCTGATGTAAATACTGTATATATCTATATCTCTATATCTATATATATCTGTCTATATATATGCATGTGTGTGTATGTATATAAATATATATATATATATATATATATATATATATATATATATATATATATATATATATATATATACATACACACACACATATGAAATGTTTGAGATTCACTTGTTAATATAAATGTACTGTGATGGAGCTTTACTCCCAGGGCCTCTGCTGAAAATGGGTTCTGCCTAGTCAGACTTTCTGGGTCAAAAAAGGGAGATAAATAAATAAACTTCTTTAGAGTATTAAAATGGAAAAATGAAGGAAGCATTAATTCATTTGTAAGTATGATTAAAAATAACTACAGAAACATTTTGGGAGATGATCAGTGGCAGCTGATGACTTCAAATCAAAGGGGGGCTGCAGGAGTCAGCTAAATGGGTGGGGCCAATGGGAAGGGGTGCAGCCAACTAGAATGGGGAGGAGCTATGCTCAAAACCACAAAAACTGGAACTTTAATTAAATACGCTGCCCTGGGTTCCAAATCATCATTATGAGAGTCCAATCAAGACAAAATGAAGTGTAGAAGAAAAAAAAATATTTCAATACATTGGCTGCATGACTGCTTACTTAATATCTAGATGGAAACAAAAAGGTTGCAAGGCATAAAAAAATGAATTACTTTTTAAATACATTACTGGAATGCCAGTCGAAGTCAAGTATAAGAAAAACAAGCAGCACTCAACTCAAACCACTTCTCCTTGCACTGCAGTTCTAATTATAATTTTTATTCAGCTTTATAAAAGTACCAAGTAACATGCTGAAAGCAATCTCTGTGATACCCCCACTTGCAAAAATGTTTCTTATCCAAAAAAGACCTGCTGCCTGACAACTACTTGTTTCATATGATCAAACTAAAAAATGAACAGCAAACAAGAAATAAGCCCAAGATAAATTGCTTAAAGGATTACTGCACAGGTAATGGACCACACATGATAGATTGGCATTCTGTTTAGTTTACGGGTAAAGCTTGCAAGGATGACTGCAAGTCTCCAACAAAGGTAATGAGCTTCTTAAAATACTGTAATCCTGTCCTTTATTACAAATACTGTCATATGCATTTCAATACCCAAGGCTTATACGTTATCTAGTTATGTAAGTAGTCTCTGCATGGTAACAACAAAAAGGCTTTCGATGTTGGTAATTCTTTAACAGTATGATTATTAAAGCGTACTTGCATCTTGCAATCTCAGACAAGCTTATCTGATGGTCATGAAAGCATTACTACTTAAACACAGAGCAACAGGCACTTTCTGAACAATAAGCATAAATCAACAGTATAAAAATATGACAGAAAACCAGAACATTCTGTAAAATAAAGCAAGGACAGTTGAAAAGCCACTGTAGTACTTGTCTACCATGGATAGCAGGATACTCTGCACACTTACACTGCATAACTGCTCCTTGCCTTGCTAGGACCCATCCAGTCACTACACAGGGGAGTGGGGGTGCAACAAGTATGTCACAGTTTGAAATGTCTCTGGCTGACTGTGATGGCCCTGACACATTTGTCATACTTCTCAACCTCAGAGCAAGAAATCTGGAGAAAGTCATACACAGAAGGGGGACAAAGGGCCAAAAATAAGGACGATATTTAAATATTGCTCTTATAAACTTTCTAATAGAATAGTAGGTCATGCATTAGCATGAATTTTCTGAAGGGTATGAAATCTGAAACTCAAATGTCTGTCATTATTTTCTAACTTCAATCTTTAATGATTTGCCTCTAATTTGCCAGAAAACCACATTTTTTTGAAAAGTGGACCAAAAATGTGATGAAAAAATATAAAGTAGCCACACAATACAGCTGGGAACCTGTCAAAGAAAGGACACTTTTTTAATATTAGTACTGTTAACTTGAGCAGCTGGCAAAATAAACAAATCTACATGTATTTCTGAAATAAAAGTAATGTATAACTCTGATTATTACAGTTATTTATTAATTGTAAACCCTCCACATTTTCTTCTAAAATTGCCATTTTGTGGAGGGATTATTAGAGGGAGAGCAATATTTTGAGCCAAAATCGGGGACAGTTGAGAGGTTTGGATATGTCTAATTCTATAAAGCAATTTATTTGCACGTACCTCTCAACCTGTTAATGCAGGAAATCTGGACAAGGCCAAATATATTGGGGGAACATACAAACAGTACTAAATATTGCTCTTGTATAAACTTAGTTGATAGAATAACAGGTCTTGCTTTAGCATGCATTTTTCTGAAGGTTATGAAGCTGAAACTCAGTGTTTGTCATTATTTAGTGACTTAATTCCTAAATGATTTGTCAGAAAACCACAAATTTTATGAGGAACAAACCAAAAATCTTCTTCTTTTGGCTTTTTCCCGGTTAGGGGTTGTCACAGCAGATCACCTGTTTGCTCATGATTGGCAGTGGAGTTTTATGGTGTCAAGTAGCCAGCCCGGTGCCCAGCCTTCCACAGAAGGCACACACAAGCACACACTCATACCTGGGGCCAATTTAGAGTGTCCAATCCACCTACAGCATGTCTTTGGGATGTGGGAGGAAACCAGATCACCCGGAGGAAACCCACACGACCACAGGGAGGACATGCAGACTCCGCACAGAAGGCCCCCCCAAAATCTATTCATACTGTGAAAATCTGGACAGTTGAGAGGTATAGTTCAGCCGGGGCTGTCTTTGAGCTTGCTGCCCTTCCCCCTCACAAAATCATGGTCGAATGGAGCCTCCCCCCATAGCCATTCCCATGTCCCATTACTTGGCTATTTTGCCCATTTACCATAAACACTGTAATGTGCATACTGCTTTATTTCTACTATGATTTAGATTTCATTTGAAAGTTTTGTTTTGCATTTTACAGCGCAAACACTAAGACATCTGCTAAACAATGCAATGCAGTCACACAATGAAAATAGACTTAGCATTAAGACTTCTCTGCCCTTGAAACTCACATTCATTGAAACTGCATTGAAATCCATATTCAAAGAAAATACATTTGGCTAGTATAAAGTTTAACTTTGGGCTGTTTTCAAATGATAGACCCCTTGCACACAAGACATACATGTGTTGTGTGATACACCTTCCTGATTGTATTAAATTATATTCCTTGTATAATACAGTACAGTTGTTAGGGGATGTTTTAAATTTATTGTTTTGAACATTTTTCCAGTAAACAATGAAACACAATGCATGCACCAATAATTACAAAACTGCCCAGTTGAGAACATTAACATCATAAAAGTCTACTCAGACTTCTACAATCCACCAGTATCAGTAAATATGCACAATCTCTGCAGAAGTAAAAGTCATCTATAAAATTCCACATTAAAGAGATCTGTAACTAATGAAGAGGTTGCTGCTAGCAAACAACTTTATATTTCATTGTTTCATCTACAAATACAGTGCTTGTATCTTCGCCAAAGAGGACATTCTTAGTACAGTATTATCCACTCGCTGTGGGAGTAGAACCCACAGCCTTCAGCATCAAAAGCAAGTTTGGTACCTGTTGTGCTATTAACAATGCAAGTAGATTTAGCATAAGCAGCACTAAACTTCTCTTTCCCTGCAGCTCTCAGCTCCATGTAAAATCTACTCGACTCTCTACTGTATCTCTCATGGCAGCTGTGGTGGTGCAGCTGTTAGTGTTGTTGCCTTACAGCAAGAAGTTCTCCAATTTGATCCTCAGCTGGGGTGCCTCCTCTGCAGAGGCTGCATGTCCTCCCTGTGGTCATGTGGGTTTCTTCTGGGTGCTCTGCTTTCCTCCCAAAGACATGTTGTAGGTAGATTAGACACTCTAAATTGGCCCTAGACATGAGTGTGTGTGCCTTCTGTGGAAGGTTGGGTGCCAGTCTGGCAACTCAACACTGTAAAATCTCTACTGCCAGTCATGAGCAGACAGGTGATCCACTGCAATGACCCCTACCCAGGAAAAAGCCAGAAGACTCTACTGTATCTCACAGCTTTGCAGCACAAGAAATCTGGAAAAAGCCAACATTTATTGGGAGGGGGACAAAAACAAGGAACACATTTTAAACATTGCTTGTATAATCTTGGAAAGTTGCTAATATAAAATGCTGTGTTACCACCATAGATTTCACTGACAAGTCTTGAACACAGGACTATGAACAAAACAGTCAAAGCAACATACCACTATGCCAAATTAGCTATTTTATGAATGAGTGGAAGACTGAAACTTAAATGGCTACCATTTAGTGAATTCAGCTCTCACCATAGCTATCAACCTCTTAGCACAAAACACCTGGACAAAGCCAGTAATGGGGGACTACAGCCCTCAAACATATTCACTGAATTCAGTTCTCACAACCTTAGCACAAAAAACCTGGATGAAGCCAATAATGGGGGAATACAGTCCTAAAAATATGTACAAATATCAAATATTCATCTTAAAAACTTAGAAAATTGCTAGACTAAAAGGTTTTGTGTTACTATGCACTTTCTGAAAAATATGAAGTTTGAAATTCAAATGCCTGTGAATTTTATTTATTTAACATATGTTAACCAGGAAAGTCTGACTTGGAACAAAAGCCAATTTTCAGCAGCGGCCCAGGGAGAAATACTGCAGACACATGTCTTTGTAACATGGGAGGACACCAGAGCAAACCCACACACAAACAGAGGAAGGACATACAGACTCCACACAGAATGCACACCAGCCAAGAATCAAACCAGAGAACCTCTAGTTGTGAGGTAACAGTGCTACCACTGCACCATCAACTATCTAAGGAATTAAAATTTCAGAAACTACAGATTTTATGATGAACAGAGCAGGACAAAATATGAGGCAAAAATCTGCAAAAGTTTCACAGATGTGGTGGGTAGGGAATTCAGGCTCTTGTTACCTGAACCCAGGGTACAGGATTCAAGCCTGAGTTATTTTTTAACCACCACCAGCAGGTATCCTGAGTTCTCTCTATAGCCACCAGTATAAAGCAACTGGGGCATTACACACACATACACACACACACACACACACACACACACACACACACACACACACACACACACCCATGTACCTGCAATGATAACATCCAAAGCTCCGTCTGCTGTGCAAACTAACATCCAAACAGCATACCTGCAATGATAACATCCAAAGCTCTTTCTGCTGTGCAAAATAAAATCCAAACAACTTTGTCTGCTGTACTGCAAAATAAAATCCAAAGCTGGCTCTGCAAACTCCAAACAGCTTTGTCTGGGTTCACGCCTGCCAGAATACACACTTCCAGTTTCCTGTTTTTTTATGTTCCACAACTGCATTCCAAGACTGCTGACCTTGCAGTCTGATCCCCTTCCAGTCTATTCGGTTAGCACCACATAGACTTCTGGGGCATCAGCAGTCTGCTGCCTTCCTCCTGAATTAGGACTGGTAAGGCAGCAGTCTGGATTCACTTTCTATGTCAAGTTATTGGATTGTACCATTGTGGTACACAGCTGGGAGGACTGCAGTCCGATATCACGAGCCGCCACTGGAGATGATGAGAATAAGAAAGAAGAAAAATGATATGTAAATGAAGACATTCAAAATTATTAAGAAAACATACAAACATGGAAAATAAAAATTGATGATATGAATAAAGATTGAAGGATGTGGTATAATAATGTGAGGAAACAATATTGTTATGTAAACCCATGGGAAAACTTACCAGAGTAAGTGATTAAAGTCATTAAAGTAAGGAAAAATCTGGTATAACAAGATAATAGAGTATCAGGATTTCCTGTGGGGACTCATAACAAATAAGTTACCAGTAAAGGGGGATATGCCATATGAAAAAAAAATTGAATTTGCTTATTTTGTGAGAAAGAAAGGACAACAGAGCAAGCTTTTTTTTGAAATGTAAAAGAAGGGTGAAATTTTGAAATAAGCTGTGTGAAAAACATTTATTAAGAATATTATTGACATAATATAAATATGAATATGATAATGTATGGATATATGAATAAGAAGAAAGAATATGTGAAAAGGGCAGATATGAATTAATTTTATGTAATGTGGGTTACTTGGAACAAAAGATTGAATGACATTTTGTTTAACAGGAAATGGATATAGGCACATATATTTCAAAAACTCAGATTTTATTTGCAGAAGATGGAATGGTGGCCAGTTATGGAAGAATAGCAATAAGGATGTTATAAGAGAAAGGATAAATAGTAAGAAATAGAAATGCTACACTTGGAGATAATTTTTTGTTTTCATTTATCATTACAATACATTATATTGGTATTATTTACAGCAAGATATTTACATTAGGCATGCATGATACCACTGGTGCACTACATTTGGCAAATCATCTGACATGCACTTCAGACAATTTTTTAAGAATTTTCCTCCCAAACTATCTCCATGCCATCTCTTATTCCATCTTCTGGACAGCCCTCCCTTCTTACTTTTCCTTCCCTATATAACTGATAATGTTGCCTATATCCAATATATTTCCCTTCCTTTTCTCCTCTTTTCCTTATCTTGGTCTCCCAAAATATGCTACTTAGACCATTCATGGGTTCATATGTTCATAGGCTAATAGGCAACATGCAAGCTTCTTTCCATAGAAACGACAAAGGAGCTCAGCCACATAAACTAATGCTGAAGAAACACAGACAATTTTCTCCACTAAGTAGATTTCCTCCCTGTACTCCAGATGAAATGTTGCAATCATCTAGACTGGACTTACAGTTGCAAGAGACGTTGATATGTAAGGGCAGCCTTTTTAAGAAATGGGGGATATGTTGGGATACAATGTCTTCACACTACAAGTATCACAATACACTGTGTATACCATGCCCTTCTAATCTTAGCTCCTCAAACAATGGATTTTCTTCAAATGAATCTAAAACATGTATCCATCTTCCCTAAATTTAAGCCAGAATTTAAATTTTACATCTCATATCAAAAGATAATCCTTCAAAGAAGCAACATGTAAACAATCTTGACATATAGGACTTATTGATGCAGATACCATTCTAAATTGCTCTCCATCTTGCTTACAGAGATCACTTTTTGAAGTTCAAATGTCTACAACTATAATCTTTCCTTCCATATTTCTTCTGTCATTTGTCTTTCTATTGTATTTACAATTGTATGGATATAAAACTGAACACGACCACCACGAAACAGTAAAAAGCCAATTTATTTAAAATAATGAGCTCTTTCTTGTGCAAACCTAGCACGCTTCATCAGATCTTACTACAACTACCAAATCTCCACATCTAAATACTGAAGCTCAAAAACATTTAATTGAATAATTGCAATAATTAATCAAAAAAGGGAATAAAATCTTAAAGTAGTAAGCTCATGTAATACAGTGACAAAGTAAAACAAAAACAAAACCAAAACAAAATACTCATTCCCCGGGATTCATGAAGCTCGGCGCAAGGCCGGTGTAAGGCCTGCACCGGCGGTGCAGTGAATAGTCGGCGTAGTAGCGCCATATGCATAGTAATGAGAGTGCGCCGCAACCACAGACACGTGCGTAGTGTACGTGAGCGAGCCCAAGTAGGATGCGTCCGGAGGCGTGGCTAAGCCGGCAGGCGATGAGCAACCTAATGTGCTGACTGCCACGGTCCGCCCATAATAGTAATGGCAGCAGCCAGGGCCCGTGCAGAATGAAACGCACGTAGAGTATGCAACATAGTACCCGTCCCAACAAAACGGAGAAGCAAATACAACCCACGGCCCTAAGTGTACCCGTCAAGGAACAAAGGATACGCTGAATACCGTGTTTGTCCCGCAATGCACCGCCAGTGGGCATACCCAGAGAAGGTGTACCGCAGCATGTCAGCGCGCCGCACCGACATAGGAGTAGCGACTAAGGTTACCACCTGTCCCACTTTGCGAGGGGCAGTCCCTCCATGGGCAGTTGTGTCCCGATAAAAAATATTAAAAACGGCAAATGTGCTAAGATTGTAGGACATAATGATATCCCGTATTTAATGTAATGGTTGCATGAAATGGTTATTTCCGTAACTGAAATACCTAAATGTCACAAGAAACAGAATAAGCAACCAAACTGCTACAACAATAAGCTTTTATTTAGGCAAACAAGTGAAGTTCTATGCTATATAGTGACCGTGGGTATGTGTCGCCCAGAAAATCTGATGTGAGTCCCGAAAATGTCCCACCTTGGCCACTGGAAAAGGTGGCAACCCCAGTAGTGACATGGGCATGGTCACCAGGGTTACCAGCTGTCCCACTTTGCTATGGACAGTCCCTCATTGGACAGTTGTGTCCCGCCAAAACTCGAAAAAATGGCAAATGACCTGAGATTTCCTGCCAAAAATATTCCCGCAATATACCTGTAATAGTAGCATAAAACATATATTTTGTATATAAAACACATACATGGCATGAGAAACTGAATAAGGAACCCAAATGCTAACAGAATAAGCGTATATTATGGCAAACAAGTGAAGTTCTGTCAACTCCACATGCTGTGGATATGTGTTGTCCTGCAAAATCCGATGTTTCCACAAAAGATGTCCCACTATGGGCATTGGAAAAGGTGTCAACCATAATGGTCACAAGCAGTAGTGAGAGTACACAGCCGGGTAGCTGTGTCGACATAACAACAGGAAGGAACCAAGATACCCTAAACACAGGCAAACATGTGCATAGCAACATGTCCCACACCCAGCAATGTGTTTGTCGCATACACAGGACGGCGTATGTCTAAGTATAATATCCAGAAGCAGAACCCATGCATGCAGATGTAATACACAATAGCCCCATTGTAGCATGTAAGTCCCACCCATGTACGCCTGTGCACCCAAACCAGCTAGCATCCTTGTGCAGCTACACACCTACACACAATGGGCATACCTGAAATGTGGTAAGAAGTATTGTGTTAGGCAGTGCCACGCGGGCAAATATGTACCCCACATGTCACCAACCCACCTCAGGTACAGATATGGAAATGGCTGCATGTGAATGTGTCTGCAGAATGTGTACATCCGGCATGTGGTATCTACTCGCCCAAACAAAATAGGTTTTCACACGACACGGCGCACATAACTGTACACATGTGGACAAGTCGGGTTGTTGAACCACCGCATCGATGATTAGCTATGCAGAGAAGTCAAACACATATAGCAGAACATGTGCCTACCAAACAGGACGTCCTAACAGGGTGCCACAGGCACAGAAGGGGAAGGTGGGACATCACATGTGGAGAGTAGCGTTTCCGGACGGCCAAATACACACGGTCAAGGTAAAGGACGGAACAACATGCATATGGCCGGATGGATGTTGTTAGAAAAATATATATAGAAACACATATGATGTGCCAGTTTAGAAGCAAAATACTATATAATGCATTAAATTGTACCATACAATATGGCAGTAGAAATGATCATGCATGTAATTGGTGAAACGTAGCTGCAGTGTGATCGAACTCTGACCCTGGCAGTAACCAGTACAGCAGGCCCATGTCTCTCAGCATTAATTATCTGCTGGGTTACAGAAAAATAAATGTATGTACATGCATAGCATCCTCCCTTCCCCTGAGGAGGATGGCCTTGTGAGCTCTATTGAAGATAGAGTACAACTCCTTACCAGAGAGACAAAGGAACGTATTAAGAAATGAACTGACTATTGTATCGGAACAGTCCAGGGTCCTTGAAACACCTACAATCACAGAAGGACACTGTAATTGACCAGGTGCCTTGCAAGGCTGTGTTATTCTCATGGGAAAACATTTTAAAAGCATGACCGCAGCACCCACGTATGTATAGAACATTGCGGACCATAGTGATGGAAATGCCTTGTGACCGACCACGTCAGTAAGGTAGGCAAAAGCTGATTGTAAACACTATATAAAGAAATTGCTTACTGTATAGAGTCAGACAAAACTCTCATACTTGGACTGTATATTATTTTGCCTACCTGTGTACACTACTAAAGCGTTGCTAGAACCCGAAGCTTCCTGTGTTATTGACTGTCACTTAGAAAAGCCTACTGA
>NC_056726.1:642423816-642466205 GCF_019279795.1 Protopterus annectens | reverse complement strand
ATACATATCATGCGTTACACACCAGTACATCTCGTGGGTTCTACATACCTTTCCTGTATTGCTTTGCGTATTCCGTTTGTGTCTCGCTACTGACAAGTGATCAGCTCTTGTAGGAATAACGTCTTTGTTCGGTATGAACATACAGTTTGACTATCCTGGGAGTCTTCCTTATATCCGTCGTCACCTGCGGCATGTGGGTTCATCACACCAATAGCTGTTCCTCGGTGTGTACTTATGCGCATATCACCTGTGCATCTCCTCCATTCGTACGGTACTCGTCGGAACTAGGCCATGGTTCATTCATCATCTGGGCATTGGTTATCTGCACTACCTTCATGGGGATGGTATGTATTGTGTTATATTATGTGTGACTACAACCGCTATGTGTGGCATCAGGTACATTTGGCTGTGGTGTTAGCCTTGGATTGTGTGTGTTGGGTATGGTATTATGTTCCACATGTGGGTGTCTGTGTCCTGCCGGCGTCTGTCAATGGCGTTTTGCATTCTGATGTGTAACATAGCTCTTGTATTCCTGTACACAACAGATGCAGGTATCCATCCGCTGCTGATAGTGGTTCCCACGCGGGATGTTGCGGGTATGCCGCTGTCATTAACTGCCTGTATGTTTGTGCTGCTATTTCGGATTGTATCCCTTTGATATGTGCGATGGGGTATATCGGCGGCTGTGGGTGGAGGATACGGGTTGTGGGCCTTGCATTTGTACATACACGGTATGCTTCTGTGTGTGCTCCATCCCTGCCTGGGGAGTTACAAGTTACCTGTCCGTTGTTCTAGGAGTGTAGGTTTTGTTGATGTCGTCTGCTGTCGGTACCGCCTGCTTGTGTGCTTCCTGCATGTATTCCTCCGTCACATCGGTAGTATATCTGCAGCTGTTCGTAGGTGCCGACTATCCCTTGGCATTTTGTCACGGATATTTACGGTCATTGTGGTCCTGTAGTTGGGACGGCCTGTATGCTACCGGTTGCCACCTATTCGGGTGGCAATTGCTTGTTTAACACTCGTAGAACACACAGCGGTGTTTACGGGATGATACGTGTCCACGATCGGTGCCGGGGTACCACATGCGTATTTCCGCGGTACATAACTATTGCTGCGTAACTTTGCCGATATATCGTATTGGAATTAACATGTCGGCGCCATACATACGGTGATGGTTTGTACATGCGTCCTTTGCATGTCATGTTGGCTATACTCCTGTGGTACATTCTGGGACATTTTCGATTTGCATCATTTTACGTCGCCACGCGCCTAGCCAGTGAGGAGCTCTCAGTACTACTTTGTGGGTACTGCTATACATACGCCTGTGGTTCCTATACTGTATGCCTACACATGTTATTCCACTCCGCCTGTCACATGCCACCTACATACACATTTTATAGTGTCACACACATTACACTGGCACAGCGGAACACACGACACCCTCACCTCACACATAGACATACTGCCGCAGGGACGGTTGCACACAGTACCTACGTTGAACACGTCGCCGGCGGTGGTGTCTACCTCCGCCCTCATATCCTCAGAATATTACAAGCAGCTGTCCTGTTACTGTATCATGGCCTGGCGATCATCCCGAATGGCGAATATGCATTTAGGTGGGTTGACCTTTCCATGGGTGGCGTTCCCTGCTCTGTCCACCCTCCCGGATAGTCGGGTTGTCGTTCAGTATGTTTACTATATTGAGAGTTCGCATCTTACTGCATCTGTAACCTTGCATCCCTGTGATTCCCTGTTGAACTTGTTGTACTTTATATCTGTGTATGTGTACATATATTTCTACGTGTGTAATGATATCTCTATCCATATTTGTGTATGCACATATGTACATATGTAGACACCTTGCGCCGAACGCAGCATACGCGCCGTCTGCTGTCGGACCCGCGCTTGTTGAGGTGTTGGCGTTCCATGCTCCGCTGGCTGTTGGTTGTGCAGTGTTTGGGTGCTACCTATGTTGGAGTCACACATGGGACCACCCATACAGTACACATTACGGGCGGACATGTTTGTGTGCCGTCCATTTCACTGTGTGTGCAGGTAGGGAGGTGTCAGTCCATGGGACCTATGCTGTCAGAGTATGTGCTATACGTTCCCTCTTTGCCAAGGCATAGGCATATTGGGTACGCCTCCGTCTGCCTACTGGGGCTGGCACAGTGTGTTCATGGCGCTGAACGCCCTGTGCCTGTGCTTGCCTTGGCAGTTGTGGCGGGCTTGGTGGCCCTACACCATTATGTCCCTGCGGCAGCTGTTTCCGCAGGATCATATTATGTAGCATAGCACATACTATGAATATGTGGGCACATGTGTCTGGAGAGTACTGCAAGGCTCCACCAGATGTATCCAAGCACCGGAACCGTGATTTCAACATCCCAAACACACGCTCTATGATTATTCTGGTTTGTGCGTGTGCCTCATTATGGCGTTCTTGCATGTGTGTGAGTGCATTTCTGATGAGTGTGATCATCCACGGCTCCAATGCGTAGCCAGCATCCCCCACAAGGTGACCTTGTGTGATGTCCCCCCTGGCGAATACCTGATACAGCTGTGAGGCATGCCAGATATGGGAGTCATGGTAGCTTCCGGGGCTGCCAGCACACACATCCATGATAATGCCCTGCGCCTTGCACATGACCTGGCAATTGATGGAGGGGAATCCCTTGTGGTTTATGTAGCGTCTACCCTGCTCACCGGGTGGTGACTTGATTTCTATGTGCGTACAGTCTATCGCACCCAGTACCTCCGGGTATTATGCCACACGGTGGAAGTGGCGCATATTGCTAGCCAACTCCTCCTGAGATCTGGGGAAGTATATATACTCATGGGCATGTCGTAACATGGCATCCAGAAACTGGTGTAGTACCCTGGATGCTGATGCCTGTGAGATGCCCATTATATCCCCGGTTGGCCTTTGAAAGGTACCTGTTGCCAGTATTCGCAAGCTTACACATACCTTTGTGTCCACTGGGATGGGCTCTCCTCTGTTGTCTCTTGTTCTCAGGCTTGGCCAGCACAGCTCCACTATTTGCTGTAACGTGTCCCTGTCCACCCTGTAACGCTCTACTATCTCCAGGTCTTGCAGCCCCTGGTAGGTCACCCTTGGTCTGAACACTCTCCTTCTCCTCTGAGGCCTCCGGTAGTTGTTGGCACCCTCCTCTGCAACTCTGTCTGTCTCTAACACATGCTGATGCATCACGGCCACGGCAGCACCCAACATATACATTTTAAAAGTTCCCCGTGTGTTTACACCGTAAGGCGCAGTGTTTGGAAATTCGCGCTGTGTGTTGTGTGCATTCCCACTTTATTGTGTTGTGCTGTACACCCGGTGATGTCATTGGGTGTGTCTCTGCTGCCGTATCTGTGGGTTATCTACTGTGTCTTACCGTTGGCACTGCAACGCTGTTGCCTTTGGTGTTACATTACACTTGCCTGCATTGGTTTAGCTTTACACCTTACTTTACTGTTTCTGCACGTTGCACCTACTATTTACGGGAGTGCATCCTGCAGGTACATGACATGTCATGCATTTTGTCTGCCGTCGCCGTTATGATAACTCTCTCCTTGGCTGTGCTGTATCAGTTCTTCGCTCTTTGCATTTCTGCAACATCCACTACTTTCTTTGCATTCATATTCCTCCCCTTTCCCGTTTTGCAGATTTCTGCATGCAGAGTTGTCAGCTGCCGCCGATTGCCCTCCGTCAGTTGATTGGTGTTAATTGCTCATTACGACTCCAATTACACTGCTTCCGCATTTCCTCATATTCTCCGCATCACCTTCCTGTATCCATGGTTGTTGACGGGGCGGCCGTCACATGACTGGTTTGGGGAACGTAGTCATCCTCGTGCACATGCATCTGTGCGCGCATTGTATACTCTCAGCGCATCTATTTCCTCACACGCCGGTCCTGATGCTGTGATGTGCATTGTACAACCCAGGTTTGCTGGGCTCCAATGTGCTTCCTCCTATGGCGGCACACCCCTCTGCGATTGACAGGTGTTCCCTCTAGGCCACTCCTCGGTGTTTTACCACTGCGCCGTTTGGTGCAGCCTTACGCCGGCGGGGGGTTTGCGATTCAGTATTATCTGCCTCATTTGCATGGCATTGACTACTAATACAAGGTTACGGCGCCAGACACCGACGCCACTCCTTGGCAACCCTTGGGCTGTGGTTGTGGCTTTCCATTCATACTATGGTGTATTGTGTCTGTGATGCTGATGTGTCTTATACTGCTCTTTTATGGCATTGTCATATTACTTCATTGTTCCTCACCTTCCGCGGACATGTCCTGGGGTTCTGCTGTGGTTTTGCGTACATGACATTTATGTCGTTATTTACATTTTCTGCAGGTTTTCCTTTGACATTCTCGGTTTCTTTCCACATTGCCATGTTGCACCACTATGACACATGACGTTGGCAGCCTTCCGTTACTCCTATGTCATGTTTGGATATATGTAAACCGTTTTTTTTGGTTTACATTGCCGTGCTGTTATGCTACGCCCGCGCCACTTCGTGAATCGCTACTTGCCTTCATTTGCATGGTGCAACACCGCACATGGGGTATTTAACATACCTATGCCGGAGGCGGCGCAACTCCGGCGTACGCCGCTGATGCACGTGGGTTTGGATCGTACCTGAATCGCTCGGCGGCCATGTCTGGCGTTGTGGCACCTACGCCATGCGTGCGCCTGGCGCAAGGTTCATGAATCCCGGGGATTAACTAAACATACGAGCTTTCAAATTTGAAACATAATAACAACAATGAATATAAAAAATAAAAATAAAATAAATATGTTTCATATCTACATATCCAAAACATCAGTAATAAATATACAACATTCCACCTACCATAATGACTATATATTAAGAATAATTAAAATGTGTTAACTAAACTGAAATTCAATATCTAATATTTACGAGCCTCCAATATTGGCTTAATATTAATATGTTGGTTCAATCCCGGTTCAACATGAGCCCTTAATTTGAAAATCCATGAAAGTTCAACATATTCCAAATAATTCATGTTGTTACCCCCTCTGACATTTCTATTCACCAGCTGTAGTACCCTGAACCTAAAACTATGATCAGCATGCTCAACCACATGTTTAGCCAACGCATTTCATGAGTCCTGTCTATTTATATAATATATATGATTATAAATTCTGTCCTTCAGTTTTCTAGAAGTAATCCCCACATAAAATGCAGTACAGTGTGTACATGTTGCTAAATATATCTGGTTCTCATTACTACAACTGGCATAAAACCTGGGTGTAAAAACATATTCAGTGGTTGGATGTTTAAAATTCTGTTCTTTCACTTTAAATTTACACATCTTACAGTTATTACAACTATAAGTACCTAACTTATTTATCCAGGAAATACCCTGTAGTGCATATGAATGTTCCTTATACAAAATCCTTTTATTCCTGTAAGTAAATTTTGGAGTAGGTCCTACTATACTTAAGACTTTAGGATCAATTGTCAATAGCTGCCAATTTTTTTTTATGATGTTAACTATTTTATTATTATCATTAGTATATCTGGTTGAGAAAGTAACCTGAGCCTGACATTGTGAAGTTTATACTGCTAATACTGGATGTCAACCCATCTAAAACCATATTGTGAATTTTATCCACCATGGTGCTGTTATAACTTCTGTCTATGAATAAAGTTTGCATAGTATTTAATTCAGTTTGCATGTTTAGAGAATACTTACAAATTCTAGTAATTCTAATACATTGTCCCTTGACAATATTGGGAAAGACAAACCTAGGGTGCATGCTGGTATAATGCAGTAATGCATTTTTCCAGCATGGTTTCCTGAATAGAGAGGTGGATATATTGCCACTATAATCCTTAACTATACTAATATCTAAGAAATCAACCTGACTATATGAAAAATCCAGGGTAAATCTTAGAAAACTCGTAGTTGTTTCTAGATAACAAATAAAGGTTCTAAGCTCATCAACACTACCCTTCCAGAAGAATAGCACATCATCCACAAATCTCCTGTAAAAAATCATCTGTGCATAAAATGTATTACCAAAAAGAAATTTCCTTTCCCAGTAATTAACCACTAGATTTGCATAAGAATTTGCACAAGGGTTGCCCATTGCGACACCCCATTTCTGTGCAAATAATCTATCCTTGTACATGAAAATATTGTTATTCAATACAGTCTCCAATAATGTGCAGATAAGTATTTCTTTGTTAATATCAATGTCATCAGCTGAACATAACAACTTCCTTACTGCTTCAACACCATATTCATTTGGGATAGATGTAAATAAATTTTTAACATCTAAAGTCACTAGAAGAAAAGATGGATTCCTATTTCCATCAGTAAAGGTGGTTAGTTCATTAACTAACTGATAACTATCCCTAAGTATGGTAGGTATCTTTCTTACCAATGGTCCTAAAATGCTCTCAATATATATAGATATTCTTTCGGTCACCCAACCATTGCCTACTACTATGGGCCTCATCGGTGGGGGAAAATATTTTTATGTACTTTAGGTAAGCCTTTTATGTAGGGTGTAAGAGGTGTTTCTACTAAGAAATAATTATAAAGATCTTGCGTTATTTGTCTGCACATTAATAGGTCATAAATTTCATCATGTACTCTGGTAACAATTCTCAAAAAACTGTTTATGATCTATCTCACTGTAAGTACTATCATCCTTCAACATTTCATGCATTGCTGTATCATAATCAACAGTACTTAATAACACCACCCCTCCCCCCTTATCAGCAGGTCTTATTGTTAAGTCATCATTTCTAGATAGCATATTTAAAGAATACTGTTGTTCTTTGTTTAAATTAAAATACATACATTTCCGTTCTGACCCAAAGAAATATGCATAAAAATAATTTTCACATAAACCAATGAAACATTCAACACTGGCAGGCAGTATAGGAACAAATGAACTTTTGTGTTTAAAAATACAAGCTGTTCCTGACACAGTCCCGTTGTCAATAGGGAACATTAACCTTAAAGCTACTGCACACCCGAACAACCTTAGATCAACCAACAATTCACTAAGGTTACTCGGCTGAGAAGGAATAAAGGAAAGCCCTTTATTCAGCAATGAATAGTCAGTTATACTAAGTTTCAAGTTGGAAAAATTGAATACAAGTTCATTCAGTTCTTGATTCTTTGTTTCATACCTTGGAACTCCCCCAATTGTGCAAATATCGTTGACTAGTCTGTACTGTATTTGCCTCATATGTATATCCTTATGTTCATCTTCACAAAGCTAATTATAGTTATCACTAATACTTAAGCAATTTTCTGTATTTAGTTTATGTGCAGCCTGATTTTCCTCTTGTCTGGGATGAGACAGATAAAAGTTATATGCAGATGCTATCTATCCTGGTTAAAAAATTTAAATAGATACATTAATAAATAAATAAATTATGTATCTTTTGTGCCATCTGGTAAAAAAAATAGACCAATTAGGAAACTGTTGTGCCATCTGGTATTGTTGATGTAGTAGCATAGGTTTAGGTCTGTTGCACAATTATTAGCTATATTTATGGTTCTATTTAGGTGGTGGAGCTCAGTGAGTGCTGGATAATCCATAGCATGAGCAGCAAACTACAGATCATCCACTCTTATCCTCTACAACATAGAATACAGTGGTAGGGCTTTCAGACTATCAGAGTAGCTAAGGGTAATAAGACCTCAGATCATTTTGATGAGGAAATGTTATTGTATCTCAGCTTGGTTTAAATGCTTAACTAGGTATATGTCAAAAGCAGCATTATATTCGGGTCTATATTATATTCTCAAAAGCTGACAATGTGGAATGTGACAATGTCGACATGAGAATATCAAACGCACAGAATCTCGAGCGTGTAAATGGAAATCTCCGTAAGGGGAGATTTCTGTTTACTGCAATGTAGTGCGGTCTCAGAGTTGGTATATTTAAGTAGTGGGGGTGTGGGGGCACAGCCCCCCACATGGGGGGGTGCAGGGGGGATTGCTCCCCTGCTTAAACCCGTTAGTGTACTTTTTTCTTTTTTTTTTGTGTTTTTATAAGGTCGATGTTTGAAGACATCAACCATATGGTGTTGACCATATGTTGTTTGATGTTTTCCACCCATCGATTTTATAATATAGACCCTTATATTCAATGATTGGCTTAAGTAGAGAAAAACAGAGTAGGACTATAATGCCTTTAAATATTGCAGAGATAACAAAAAGGATATATTGTGTGAAGTAGAAGAATTAACAATGACAGAGACATGACAGTCAAAAGGAAAGTTTCTTATTAACATAAGCACCCAAAACCCTGATGACTTTGACTTTAGATGAAAATTTATCTATACGGTATGCAGTAGTTATGTTAAATTTACCAAGAGAATGTGCATTACATTTCTTTGTGCTGAAAATAAGCCTTTGATTAGCACACCACACATTTATTTGGTTCAGCTCCTGCTGGAACTGTCTGAATGTGATTTAATAACCACTCCAAGCTTGTAATCATTATCAATCTTGGTTCACCATAGTCCCATCTTACAGGCTTTCATGTCCAAGATGTGTATAACATAGAGGAAGTGGTCCAAAATAGAGTCCTGTGAAACACCACTGGTGATAAATTTCAGATTAGAGCAAACACTCCAATATTAGCATTTTGGGTTTGTCCATGCAACCAATTCCCTTTCCAGAAAACTGCATGTGGGTTAATACTGGGTAGGGAACATGAGCCAATAATCCCAACAGAGTAGACAGTGCTGACGGGCTTGGTCAGGTCCAGGTAGGCAGCATGGACTATATGCCCTTATTGTGGCATCTCTAACCTTTTTAAAGAACTTAATTAGGTGGAGCAGGCATGGTATGCAGTTTACAAAATCAAACTGGTGTAATGCCAGGATAAGGTCAAACATATTATTGTTTATTAGTTAAGCTATAATGTGTTTGTGGCCAAGGATAAAAGGTCACACATATTACTGTTTATTATCTCAGTTGCAATGTATTCCACATCTTTCCAAATAACATCATCAAGACTAATAGGTTGGTAATTTTCAGAATCAGTACAGAGACTACATTATACAATGGCACTGCAACAGCAGTTTTCCACACCATAGAGATGTGACCAGTCTTCAGACTCATGCTGATGAGCTGATGAGGTGGTATTGCTAAGCAGAACTTAACACATCATCAGACATCCAGGCATGCTGTTAATATCTATGGCACTTGTGTTTTTAATTTTGCAAAGTGTTTAATGAATTTGCTTTGGTGTGATTTCAGGAGGGGAGGTATGAGGAGGAATCATGCCTTTTAAACTTGGTTGACTTTTTCGAAACAGTCACCAAAGCCATTGATGAGGGAAAGGCAGTCCATACAGCCTACCTCGATCTGGCTAAGGCCTTCGATACAATACCCCACTCGGGTATCATTGAAAAACTCATCAGCTTAAATGTTAACCCATACATCACAAGATGGGTTGCAAACTGGCTGAGTGACAGAACCCACAGGGTCAGAGTTGCTGGCGCCATGTCAGACTCAAAGCCTGTCACAAGTGGTGTCCCACAGGGCTCAGTCCTGGGCCCACTCTTGTTTGGCATCTACTTTTCCAAGTACAAGCAAACACAGGAGGGTTATGGCTGACAAAGTTTGCAGATGACTGCAAACTGGGCGCCATAGTAGAAAACACATCTGACACAGATATCCTTCAGAAGGGTCTCACAGAAACGGATAACTGGTGCCAGAGCCACGGCCTAAAGTTAAATGCCAAAAATGCATAGTCATACCCTTCGGGAAAAACAAGGTTACCCCTAGCTACCAAATAGGTGGCAATCCACTGAGCACAGAAGAAGTTATCAGGGACCTGGGGACCCAGGTTGATAGTAGTCTGTCATTCGACACCCATGTAGCTAAAGTAGTTAGGAAGTCCTTCTACATTGCCCACCTTATCATGAAGGGATTCTCATCTAGATCAAGGGAGGTCATAGTCTCCCTTTACTCATCACTCATCAGACCAATGATTGAGTACAATGCCCCATTCGAATGTATCTGACCCGACACTTGCAGCAGCTGGAGAGGCCACAAAGTTCCTCACCAAAAGGATAAAGGGTCTCAAAATCTGTCCTATGCTGCCCGACTGAAAGAACTCCAGCTCTATTCAGTCGCCACCGCTTGCTCAGAGGTGACCTTTGCCTAACATACAAGGCCATGTCAAACCCAGATTTGATGAATATGCTTCACCTCAAAAAATCTAGATCCATCAGAGCCACAAGGGCGGGAGACTTAAACCTCGACACGGCTATTAATAGGACGTGCTGGAGAGATAGATTCATCACCCAAAGACTCCCTATGCTGTGGAACAAAATCCCGGTACATGTGAGGCAGAGCACCTCGCTGGCCTTGTTCAAGAGAAATCTTGACCAATGGATGGGAGATCGCAGATATACCCCAGGAATTACCTCAGTGTCACTGCTCGACAGAGGCACAGCAAAATAATGGGTATAGTTCCCCATACTAAAGGGGTGGCGTAAGCCACAAAACAATGGGCTAGGCTTATAAATGCCCTCGGGCAGATAGCCTAGTATGAACCTATGAACCTATGAACCTAGGAATGAGGTGGGTGAGTGTGGTGAACTTGAAGAAAACTTGTCTGTGCATATTAGTAATGACTTTGGAGGTCATTGAAAGAAGTATCAATAGGAAAAAGTTCCTTGCAGAATTGTTAGCCACTTCTAAACTTTTCTTTTCATGTAGAATTTGCTAATATGGTAACCAGTTCCAATGTGTGGGTTTAGTTTTAAATGTGTCAATCAGTACATCAATACATTTACCAAAGAAGGAGTAAAAGTCATAGATGCAGGCCGAAGTCTTTGGCACAAGTGTTGCTGGGCAGATATACCATTTCTGATTAACAGTAAGATTGTTAAGCAGAAAGCAGTTAGTTTTGAAATAATCCCTGATAGCAGTACGGTATAATTTGCTGCAAAGCAGGGTCTCAGAGAGAAGATCATGTCAAGATGGTTAGAGGTGCCTTACAAAGTGATAACAAGCTAGGAAAGCACTGTTGGGAAAAACATTTGTCAGGACACGGGCAAAACATTTATCACATGTAGTCAGTAGTGGGACAATTTAGCAAAACAATAACAAGATTATCAGTTGCCCTGGAAAGTCTCTATATAAATCCTCTCACAACCCAAATTTGAGACCGATGAGATATATTACACATAGTAAGAAATGCTGAATTTAATGAAAAGTTTTGGTTTGTGCAACTGCTTTCAAAGTCCTATGTAAAATGATTCTGCAGCAAAAAATGTTTGGAAATGATTAGGAACCTGTTAAATAAATACGGTTCTCTAGCTGTATTTATGGGAGTATTACTTGAAAGTTGCTTGACATCATTTTAAGGAACAACTATTTTTCCTTTAATAAGTTTAACGGACAAATTAGAGAAGTGGCAGTGGGGACAGATGTTGCTTCTACATTTGTTTAGCATTGTTTTCTTGGAAATTATGTCAGCTATAACACAGATACTTGAGAAACATTTGTTTTTATATGTGTCATACTGATGTTTTCACTTGGCAATGAAAAGAGGATGACTTGCAAAACATCATTGTTCAGTTAGACAACTGCACGTTTTTTAACACTTACTATGAGTTAGTCAAAAAAGGAGACACTTTCTAGATGTTACTCTTTGAACTGTGGAGGATGATATTACCTTAAGTCTAATGTTTTAGAAAGTGTACTTGGCAGGCAGTTAGAAAGCTGAGTCTTTCTTCTGATGACTAAGATTTTTCATATGGAGGTGGAAGCATTAAAGAGAATTTTGATAGATAAAGGGTATGTAGTCAGTGTGACAGACAACTCCTGAGATACAGAAAAGTGTTCATTGTGAGCTCATTGAGACAGTTTCTGTTTATCTTTCCAGCATGAAGTGACTCTGAGCTCCTTTACAATTAACAAAGTGAAAATGTCATGTGGAAAATGCAACTAATTGATAAACTTACTCATAGTCTGAGCAGAGACTGTGTTAAGGTAATATCTTTTCTAGTGGAGGCTGGGTAATGCAGCAAGAAAATTGTGTGATCATTGAACGTGTATGCTAAACTGATGTGGCTCAGCACATTCTTACAAGCACATGAATGACATGATGGATAAAGGCAACATTAATCCTTAAAGAGCTAATTGCACACTTATTTTATGTTACCAGATTAATGGGTGAAAATGGGAATAAGGGTCAATTTGATAAAGGAGAAAGCAAACAAAGGTAAGCTCATAAGCAAAACAGGTAAGGAATTGATAAGAAGGGGAGTCAAAGGAAGGGTAATACTTTTGCAATGCAGTCACCATATTCTTTATGCAAAGAAGCTAAGCAAGAGAAGGAAATAAGAGAAGTTTTAGGAATGGTAAGAGGGTAAGGTAGGAAGCAGGGGCAAATGCATTGACACAGAAGACAGACAAGACCAACAGGAGATGAGCTGACATACTGAAGAGGAATAAGACAATGGATTTAGACAAAGAGAAGATAATGGTGATGGAGATAACTGGGCAAAAAACGAGGGAGGGGAATGATATAAAATGAAGGGAAGTATAGAGATGGGTGATATGGTGGGTATGGTCACCAGTGCTGCCCTGCCTATATCAGACCCAATGGGTAGCTAAACACTGCCTTGTGCTCTCTCAGCTGTGGTTCCTGGCTCAGATTTAGCTGTCAAAGGTGGGTGGGGTTGTGATTTTGCAAGGTGTAACAAAAGTCTTTCCAGATGGCCAGTAGGGGGGTTCATTTTGCAAGTCCATTGGCTCCCTCACCACCTCCACAAGTTGTTTGTGGGTTGCATACTGTACACCCCTGGTAGAGTCACTGCCAGGAGGAACAGCACTTCCAGCCAGTGAAGCATCACCACCATATCAGGACTAGAAGGCCTGTCAGCCTTCCCAGAGCCTGGTCCCAGGAAACTTCCCCAACAGGAACAGTTACAGGTGTCTCTGGATGTGTTTGTTTGTAGGGGCTAGGTTCACAGCTGAGCCACAGGCACTGCCATTGCAGTTGCTGTATTGAAATGCAAAATAAATGGAGATAAACAACATAATAACTGAAACAATTATATTAAAAAGAAAAAATATAAACCAAGAGCGAGGGGAGAGAAATGCAGACATAAAATGAAATACACTACTATTATGACATAATTATGATATTATAGCAGTACAGATGCAATATCAATATCATTTAGAAATTACACAACTGAGATCCACAGATTACTACTGCCCACACAGAGAAATATGCTGATGTGAGTTACCTATGTATGCTGAGCAGGTGATATGAAAAACTGGATACTATCTGCAGTGCCTGTGTTTGTCATATGTATTGATGTGATATAATTAGGATGAACTACACTAATATTGTTCTGTGGGAATATCCTCAAGTGCTTTGCCACATGTCCAACATAAGGTGCCATGAGCATACTACTAAAACCAAAATCCAGTAGTGAACATGACACATATTAACTCAGCAATGCTCAGGCATCATTGACTCCAGCACATGTCAAGCCTTCATCAATGATATACAGTCATCAACATTCTCCATAGGTAACTTGTCTAACTTGTCTGCAATTGAGCTAATGTGCAGGACCATCATGAAGATTAGCAACACCTCAGCCTTTGTGGAGATAGTGCAGATAGTGCAAGATGTGTGTGAAGAACTGGGTCAGTCACCTATTGGTGTATAGTGGGACCTCACATGCTCCTATGTTGCATATCAAGTGTGCGTCATGTAATCATGCCTCTGTTGAAGGCAGCCATCCTGTATGAGGAAAGCCAAGGTTACCATCATACAGACTGCTAGCACTTCCACAGCAACAAGTGTGGTGGTGTATAGTGGCAAGACAGAACATCCCTGATGCTGTGCTATGTCTGGAAGAGGAGGTTGCTTATGGTCACACCGCGCACCATGCATCTATCTCTGACCAAGATCATGCTAATACCTGTGCCACTGCTGGAAGGCACAGCTCCCATGGATGGATAGGGGATGTGCACTGAATACTGACACATCTTCCATAAATGACTGAGTCTGTCTGTAAGAACAAGGCAAATTGCTGCAATACCCTCTGAGGTTATGTCCTGTCATAAACACACACACAATACATATATATATATATATATATATATACACACACACACGCACACACGCACACACACACACACACACACACACACACACACACACACACACACACACACACACACACACACACACTCATACACATCATATACTGCTACAGTCTGTAGTCCAACACACATTGCAAACACTCTGTGACAGTGGCTCTAACCAAAGCAATTTGCAATATTCCCCTCAGCACCCAGCTCTAACACAAAGTGCACTAAGTTATTTTCACTTTCTACAACACTCACATATTTCCCTGTAGAGGACATTAAACACTCCGCACTCCCTCCTCCACCTGTGGAAATGATGATAAGCTATGCACCAGTCACTGTATATTTGCCAGTACTACAGCATACTTCTCTTGTCTCCATCTCGCATATTCATCCCATTTTCCTGGGTCCTCCACTGACTCATCATCTGAGCTGGGACATGCTCCTCTTGCACAACTCTTCCCTGCTGCAACTGTTTCCTCATTATCATGTTGTTTATCTTTATGCACACTGTAAGCACATGCATGAGCATCATATTTCTGGGCACAGCTAGATATATCCAACCTGAAAAAGTATGCATCGGTAATGACCCATATTTGTGGTAAGGCATAACTGCTTTCATTGTCTGGTATAGTCTATGGAGTTTGGATAGGTGTCATCAACTAGAGCTTCAGGTCACATCTGGATCACCAATAAGATGCCCCTGAGAAAAGTCGCTACTCTAAAACTGTTGATAAAGGCCACATGTGTGCCATATGTAGGAGTTATGGTAGCTGCATGAGTGTCCTGCAGACAAATTGTAGATGATAACTTGTGCATTACAGGCATTTAATGGAATGATTATCTTTATGGTCCTCATATCTTCTTCTCATGTCTCCAGTTGGGGCCTTTACTCCAATGTGTCTGCAGTCTATGGCTCTCAGCATCTCAGAGAAATGGGCTATATCATAGAAATCCTTCAAGGTGTTAGCTCTCTCCTATGTGGAAGTGTATATCCCATATGCTCCCACATATGTTGCAGCATGGCATTGGGAAACTGAGAGAGTATTCTTGAAGCAAATGTTGCAGCAGTTGAAATGTTGAAGCAGATGTTGAGACTACCCCCAGTGTGTCCCCTGTTGGTCAAAGAAAGGTCCCTGTAGCTGCTATACATAAAGCAAGACATACCTTAGTATCCACAGAGAAAGGTAATTTCCATCTTCCACAAGCCTGTAGATAAGGCCAGCACATATCTACTAGCTTTGTTGTGGTGCTCTGTCCGCATGATACTGGTCCACAATGTGGATATCATAAGGGTTATGAAATGCTAAGAACAGTTGGGGGACAAAGTGCTATTAGAGGAAATAACAGGCTGCTTCATGTACATACTCCTTAAATATGTGGCAACCTTGAACATATTTCTGCTTCACTCTGGATGTAGACTGGAATTTCACTGCAGTCATTAACACACAGGATTGAGCATCAAGTCTCACTCTTTATATATTACTGAGTCACTCTAGCATGTTGTTTTACCTCATTTTCAAACACAGATATACTCATTTTAATATTGTTGCTCATTAGCATTTCATTATATTGCAATCAGCATCTACTTCAAGCAGGTATGTTGTTCAGCCTCCAACTGCTATGCTTTCTGCATCTCTGAATCACACAATACCCTGAGCATGGTTGTTTCTTGCCTATATGTGCCTACCATAATCTGGCAAATGTTTTTGAATCCAATATAGCATCTTTAATGAGATTTAAAAGTGAGAGGTAAGACATTTTTCTCTGATCATTATAGTAGGACATACATATAACGATGAAGGGAAGACATCCAGGTTTAATACTGCTTTTGTTCTTTATTATTTACTGGATGCCTCCATTGGTAAACATTTAATTTCTGAAAACTAGAAAATTCCTTCAGGAGTAACAGAATTGGCAGATAAAATAGGAAAAAGTCAACAACTGGCTTACAAAAGAAATGTTAATAATAAAAACAGTTTTTAAGTGTGATACCAAGATTAACCAGGGAGCTAGGTATGCATAAAAAGTTAAGGGCACTTCGAAGTATGAAAGTACCGTAAATACATGCTAGACAGCACTTAAACATGGGTTAGTTCATCTCAGAGGGCTATTGATGCTGCAAAGAGGTTTCATTGTATATCTACTTGCATGGTATACCTGGCACAATGTGAGGCTTGTGATACCTGTTATGTTGGAAAAATCACCCATAGATTATCACAAAGAATTTTTAATTGTGTTTATGTCATTAAAAATAAACAAGACATAAATGCATTGTAAAGACATCTGATACAGTGGGACAGATGTAGGAAGTTTCTTTTTTTTTTATTTTTTTTTTTGATTTTTGTGGTTTAGAGACACCAGGTAGGAGATGTGGACATTGTTTGAAAAGCAAAAGAGGTCTGTTGACAGTTAAGTGTACATGACAATTAAAACCTGAATTGAGTGATATTATTAATATTTTTTATATTTTAGAATATACAGCATCAAAGTTGTTCATTTTTACCACACTTGTATTTTTTTCACTATACTTTTAATTTGAAATAACTCTTTTTCATACATATTCACCTGATGTTATAAGTAGCTGTGTCAATTAGTTCTAATCAGAACCAGATTCAGCACTAGGCTGCCTAACCAGTTGCCTAGGGCCCGTTAGCTTGGGGGGGGGGACCCACTTAACTAGCATTTCTTATCTGTGCATGTGTTATAATAAAGACACATACACATTGGAACAGAGCATGATATTTTTATGGAGATTAACTAACATAGAAAACAATTTATTGAACAAGTGTGTGTGTGTGTGTGTGTGTGTGTGTGTGTGTGTGTGTGTGTGTGTGTGTGTGTGTGTAAAATGCCCCAGTTAGGGATGACAGTTTGGTTAATGTATTCAGGCTTAAACCCTTACCTTGATTACAGGAGACTAGAGCCTGAGTCCTCTGCACAAACTACCACACTGTTATCAGCAAGTGCATGTTCAAGGACTGTTCTTTCATTGTATTTTCAAAGAATATTGAGTTCAGTGCACTTTTAAAGATGGCTGAGTTTCTGTGCATTTTCAATGAATGTTGAGTTCCAGTGTATTTTCGAGGGCTATTGATTTTCTGTGCATTTTCAAGGAATGTTGAGTTTATGTACATTTTCAAGGGAAAAGAGATTTGCAGTTGCTCATGCTAGGTCTGTTTTCACTGTGCAACTATTTTGTTTATCAAATGGCCATCATCAGTGTTTGTGCTATAAAATTTGAAAGCAGTATTAGGGGCATAACTAATAGCATATCTGCCTTTGGTGCAAAAAGCTCAGGGTTCTACTCTCCCATTTTTTAATTTCTCCAAATCTTTTGGGTTTCTAATACCATGACAGGAATGGACCCTATTCCTAAGTCAAAGTACGATTAAAGTTCATAAAATTAGTATTGTTCCACTCCTTGATGTCAGCCAAAAGTGCTCTTCACAGCACCCATAATGTGCCCAGTAATGACTCCTTTTGCAATTTGTACAGATTTACATGTATTCGTACCATATCTAAATATGATTGTAGACTATTTCTTATAAGACCCATTGCTCCTACTACTACTGGAACTATCTGAGTATCTTTCTTCCACATTGCTATCGTCTCTGCTTGCAAATCCTGATATTTTATAACTGTGTCTCTCTGTATACAGGACACTGTAGTCTCTGGGTGCGGTGATTTCAATAATCAATGCTACTTTTGTCTTCTTTTCTTGGACCACTATATCCAGTTTTCTAGCATCTATCTTTTGAACTGTTCTTAATAGATGATCCCATGTTATGTAGACTTCATCATTTTTATGAAGCTTTGTGGCTCATGTTTCCAGTGTTTTTCAGCCATTTCAGTATGATTATGTTTGCACAATCTCCACTGCAACAATCTCAACACATTATTATGCCTCTCAGTATGCAGTCTTCCTGCCATTATTATGTGGCAGACAGCAATGAGGTGTGCAACTATTTCATATTCAGTTTTGCAAAACCTACATTTTTCTGTTTCTCCCACATGTGCAATGTACTTTGTAAACCAACGTGTAAGTAGCCCACTATCTTTTGCCTCCAGTATTAACCTTTCATGTCTTGGTTTGAATTTTCCTCTCCTTAACCATTCCTTTGTTCATTCCTGATAAACATGAGGTTCTTCCAAAAGTTTTCTATACTTGCATCTATATTTATACATTTTCCATATTCCTTGCCTTCTCATCTGGTCCTTCACCTTATATTCTTCCTTTTGTTTTTTGGTACAATCGGCTACTTCCTGATTTTTATCTATTTTTGGTTTGATTTCCATTCCTACTTGATGCTGATATGCTTCTGCTAGCTTAAGAAGAGAAGTCATCTTAGATTTATTCTCCTCATGTTTCAAAACTTTCATATATTTGGGTCTTGTGAGATCAGCAGATATGTGTGCCGTCCCACAATTGCAGATCTATACATGTAATCAATTTCAAGGAGACCCATCTCTCCATCAGAACGGGGAATATTTAATCTTAGTATGCACTGATTTTTGCAAATCATTTGGTGAGCTTGAAACCTCCTTCTTGTTTTTCTATCTTATCTATCCAACACATGTTGGGGCCAATCACTCCTCCAAAACTGTAAGTTAGGACAGGAAGAGCAAATTGGTTTATAGCTTGGATTGTGTTCCTATATGTCAGTGCTGTTTTCAGGAATAATTTAAGTCTTCTGAAATATTCCTTACTGAGTTTTATTCACATTTTCATGTTTTATTGTTGATCCTTTATCAATTCCCAAATATTTATACACTCCTTCTTGCTCAAGTTCTTTTATATCACATTCTTGTCCCAAACTGACATTTTCCTGGTGTTGCAGTTTTCCTGATTTAAAGGTTGCTTTTGCACATTTTTCAAGACCAAATGACATTCTTATATCATCTGGAAAAGTTTTGACAACTTGCAGTTGTGCTTTCAGTTCCTCATCTGATGAGCTATGCAGTTTTAAATCATCGGCAAAGTGAAGATGAGAAGTCTTTACACTTTGTTGCTTTCTAGGAGCCAAATTATAGCCATGGCCTAAGCTGTTAAGTAGATAGCTTAATGAGTTAAGGGCAAGGCAGAATAGCAGGGGTGACAAAGAGTCAGCATAGAATATCCCCCTTTGAATTTTTATCCCTGGGGTAATAATTTGTTCTTTATCATGGCTTAATTGCAAAGTGGACTGCCACTGTTTCATGGTCACTGTAATGTAGCTGATCAGTGTAGGGTGTATCTTATACGTTTTAAGCACTCATTTATCCATGAATGTGGGATACTATGAAATGCTTTTTTGTAGTCAAGTCATGCAATGCTTAGATTCTTCCCCTTTTTACAGCTTTCCACTAGGACTTTATTTAAAAACAAATTATCTTTTGTTCCATATGACTTTCTTTTACTGCCCTTTTGTTCTACTGCCATAATTGAGTTTTATTCTAAATGACTATAAACTCTGTCTGCCTCAATTACTCCGTATAGTTTATACATTGTCAGAAGGCAAATTATTGGTCTATAACTTTTAGGGTAGCTTGCAGGTTCACTCTTAAGAAGGAGCACCATATAGATGGAGTGCTGATGTTGCAGTTCCTTTACATAGGAATGGGGGGGTACTGCACTCTGCAGTGTGTCCTCCTTTGATTGAGATACCTAGTAACTATGAACCTGTTACCAGTTTAGCAGCCATTTCCTATTGCAATATTACCAGCTTACCAATTTTTTTAAATTTAACATAGGCAATTTATTCTTCAAGGGCTGCAGTCACTAAATTTGTACATGAGATACTGAAATGTAAAGTTGTTTGCCAGCAGCAACCTCTTCATTACTTATTGATCTCTTTAGTATGGAATTATTCAGACGAGTTTTGCTTCTGCAGAGATTGTGCAAACTGACTGATATTAGTGGATTGAAATGACAGATGTTTGAATAGCCTTTTGTGGTTGAAATGTTCTGTAATGGGTGGTTTTCTCAATATTGGTTTGTATGTTTTGATTCATTGCTTGCTGGAGAAATATTCATGTTTACAATTTTAAAACACTCATGCAGTATTGTATTATACAAGAAATATAATGTAATACAATCAGGATGGTGAATCAATGGACACATGTATGCAAGGTCCTAAAAATATGTGCAAGGAGTCTATGTTTTGAAAACAGCCCAGAAGTATACTTAATCCTCCACTGCCCAGATGCATTTTCTTTTTATGTGAGGTTCAATACTGTTTCATTGAATGTGAGTCTCAAGAGCAGAGAATCATTTTGACCTTACGTGTCTTCTCTGTCAGACTAGTAGGCTATTCTAAAGCATTTAAAAGGATAACAGAACAAGAGGTTTTCCACGTTAAGTCTGTTTCCATTTTGATATTGTTCTGTTTAGCAAATAATTATCAGTATTTATGTTATAACATTTGAAAAAAATGTTTTAAATATCTCTAATCATTGTAGAAGTAAAGAACAAAATAGTATGCACACTGCCAGGTTTGAACAGTGTTTATGGCAACTAGGGCCCAATTTGACCATGATCCGGTTCTGAGTGTGTGCAAAATGTCCCACTTAGTTATGGAACTTGTTGGACTTGAAACCTGTACTTTACATACAGGGGATAAGAGCTTTAATCCAACTGCCAGCCCCATCTCGTATATTAAGTACATGTTGATGCAAAACATGTTGTTCTGTTAACTTTTTAAATGCTTTAGAGTAGCCTACTAGTCTGACAGAAAAGGTATGGGAGGTCAAAATGAGATCTGGGTGTCCTGCTAGCATGTAACAACACCCCCAAAAAAATAAAAATAAAACAGCATGGTCTATAGTGCAATGTTTCTGATTTCTGTATGATTTGTGTGTTGTCATTTATATTATCTGTAATTGTTTTGCTTTACTCGTTGCACTAAATAATGAATTAATTCATTAATAGACCTGGGTTGTGTAATATAGTCTAAATATGTTGCATTTTACATTCAGCCTGCCCAAGCTGTGTAAATGGTATATACCATTTATTATATATGTGCTTGATACGTATAACAGGTCAATATGACAACACATAACATAAGGCATGTCATTTTTTTCCCAAAATGTTTTATTTGGCTTTCAAACAGTGCAATATAATGAACTGACAATTTTGAAAGTACAACGTTAAGTGAGACAATATACAATAAGTCAAACATTAAAACATATAAACACCTTCAAATAAAACAACATTCTCTAAATAAAACTATTTACACTATGTATAGAAAGTGCTACAATATATCTATGGCCGGGATTCAGTAATCCTCCGAGTAAGACTAACCAAGTCTTACTCAGAGACTGCCGTTTAAGCCTACGACGTCAGCGCGTCATGCATATGCATGAGGGCGCTGACTCAACTGGAAGGCTTACACGGAGCGTGTAAGACTGCAGGGGGCATGTCGGACTGCCGAGCAGTCCAAATATCCACGCCCCTGCAACCATATAAAGTGAAAATGAGAAATGCAAGGAGTGACTTCGCCGAAATGCACACATAGCAAACAGTACACATCCCCACATACTAAACCCCTTTGTAAATGTAAAATGTAAACTCATTTTTTTATTTTATAATTCCCGATATAGCTGCCCGTATTTGTGCGTTTGTGCGCTGGTGTGCCCATTGCTTAGCTGCAGTTAGCAATGTCGACAACGAAGAGCATAATATGAAATGTTTATGCAAATCAAGCCAAATAGCAATAGCATAGTGGTAGAGCGTTTGCACAAAGAAGAGGCATTCCCGGTTCTAGTCCCACCACTCCCCTGTCTATTTTATTTTTTAAATTAGTATATAAAATAATTCCTGACATATATGAATGAAATTTTATTAAAAAGCATTGAAATGGCCTATGTATTAGTGAACAAAATGTATACATATAAAGATAAGAAGGTGAGCAGCATTGAGGATATTGACATATAATTGCCCATAGCTAAGCAGCGTTTTACCTAGCACAATATAATTGCCCATGGCTAAGCAGCGTTTTACCTAGCGCAATAAAATTGCCCATAGCTAAGCAGGGTTTTACCTAGCGCAATAAAATTGCCCATAGATAAGCAGGGTTTTACCTAGCACAATAAAATTGCCCATAGATAAGCAGGGTTTTACCTAGCGCAATAAAATTGCCCATAGATAAGCAGGATTTTACCTAGCGCAATAGTATTGCTTATAGCTAAGCAGCGCTTCACCTAGCGCAATAGGTTTGTGTGGAGCTGTGCACCAAGCTAACTAGCGCACCGTCGGGCAACATGGAGCAACGTAGTGCAAAGTTGCCTAAACACAGATATACCCCCTAGCCTGTCTGGACAGTAGTAAAATAAAAAGCAATGACAAGGTTCGAACCCGGGACACTGTGCACCATAATCAAAGTACTGAACCACTAAGCCATAACACCTAAGGATAAACATGCACTGTTAACATACATATACATATAAATGGAAGATTAACCATTGCTAAGCAGGTCTGCAGTCAGCCGAGAATTTTTAAAAATGGCCAGTCACAAAAAAGTGCGGGAAATGTGGCATATTTAAGCTCCATAGGCGGGAATACTCACCATATCTGATTGTAGCTCCCATCTGCAGTCAGAATGGCTGGTGCTGGAGAGGGTACTCGCTTTTGAGTGCAATGCTGCGGCATCAAGGAGTCAAAATACATGGTTTGGCTCCTTGTCCACCGTCATGAGTCAAGACTCCTGCAGTGCCAGTTTCAAGGGACAGAGTACAAAGCAGAGGCTTGGAAAATGTTAGCTCATGATCTCACCAGTGCCACAGGCATCCCTCGGACTGGTGAGCAGGTCCATCATGACCATGCAGACCTGAAGAGATGGAAGCAGGACCTACTGAACCGATGGATACAAGAGGCCTGTGACATTCAAGATGCCCCACTACTGAGTAGGTAGCCATGGAATGAAGTATGTAAGACATGCTAATTTAGTCTATATAATGGATAGGTATGTCTCAATATCCCTTCATTTACTTCACAGCTACAGATGTCCGTGCTGCGAATCAGCAAGCCTATGCAGATAGGCTGCTAAGGCTGCGCCACCAGGCAGGTTAGTAATTATTCTGCATGTATTGTTATATAAAATAGGTGAGAGAGCCTGAAAAAAAGTGTTGTATCCCAATAATAAAGCCATAAAATGCCCTGAATAATTTCTCTGCATGTACTGTTATATAAAATAAGTCAGAGAGCCAGAAAAAGAGTGTAGTAAACCATTAATAAAGGTAAAATACGTCTGGAATAATATCTCTGCATGTACTGTTATATAAAATAAGTGAGCAAGCCTGAAAAAGAGTGTTGTAACCTACTAATAAAGGTATAATACATCTTGAATAAGTCTTTTGTATGCACTGTAATATCAAATAAACGAGAGAGCCTGTAGAAAAGTGTGTAATGTAATTAATAAAGGTATAATACTTGGAGTGTGTCTGTGTCACTTACTTTGAAATGTTGTTGTACCCTTGCATTATATAAATAGTACTGTTGTATTAAGTGCTGTCAACCCACAGTTGGGCAGTCCCATATAAAGAGGATGAAGGAAGTGCCAGTAGCTGTGAAGCATATATACAGTCCTCAACAGTTGGTTAATGGCTGGCATGCATAGGTAAATCTGGCACATGAGTAGCTTGTTAATGTGTTCCCCAGAAATGTGAGTGTGCTACATGAAATGTAGGTTTCTGTAGAAATATAACTGAAAATGTCATGTGAACACATCCAGATATGTAGATATATAAATATAAATAAAATATATAACTATGTAGTAGTAACATCTGCATCTTGGACAGTTAGTATTTCAGATATAGGTCAGGTATATATTGAACTAGCCAAACCCATTACACAACCTAATGCACGTTGCCTAGTGTAATAATACATGTAGGGGATATACACCTGCAGTCAATAGGAATGTAGTGTAGACTAAAAGTACTTATAAGATGTTAATGTAGGTATCTTTTTACACTCTATGTCTATGTATGTGCATAAACAATGAAATTCCACACCTCAATGGGTATGTCTAATCTCAAAACATTTGTTGGGACATATGTCCTATTGTTCTATAAATATCTGCATTTACATTGATGCATGTGCCCTGTTCAAACACCACAGTCTTGGTGGCCTGTTGCCACCAATCATCCCTGCATGCTGTAGTAATGTCCACTGTCGTTCAATATATGCTTGTGTTATGCTTGCTGTTCAAGTGTTAGAACCCTGGTGTGTTGGGTTAATGGGAATATTACTGTATGCTGTTACAACTAATTTGGAATGCTGTTGTCTATGTTGTAATTAAACACACCTCAACACAGAACGTATGGGAAGGCCGGTCCCAGCGGACCCACCTGTCCCTCCTCAGCTGACGATTGCACCTGGCACAAGCAGGTCCGGTGCCCAGCCCGGGGTCCCCTCCTCCATTGGTCCTGTGCCACCTTTATGTGGAAGTGCTGCAGGGGATGGGGCTCATCCCCCCTATGCAAGCGTGGGAGGAGAAGGGCCACCTGTCACCCTCTGAAGGGTCCGGGCTGTGGTGCGTAGGGAGATCCAGCGTTCAGTCGCTGAACCCCTATGCCAGCTCGAGGCGAGAGTGGCGTAACTTATGGGTGAGCCTGCCCCTCCTACTCAGCCCTTAGCACAGCCACCCTCGGGGCTGTGAAAGTACAATGGTGACTGCCCATGGGGGGGGGATCTCAGTTCCACTGTTACCATCTGTGGGCTCATGGGCTTGCGATTTCCAAACATCCGTCCCCGTCAATTGTGTTCACCCACCCCATGTGTCATATTCTGCCCTGTATGCATCTTGTTTGTCTTGTCTGTTTACCTCCCCAACCTACCTCCCCAAATATACCTACTTCCTCTACCTCACATTCCACTCTCACCTGAAAAAAAAAGGGCAATCTGTTCCCACAAAAAGATTATGCCCCATACATAGCTGCCCATTTCTCACACATGTCCCCTGGACATGTAAACTGCTAATTATAATTGGCAGTACAACATACTTTGTTGTCCTCACCCCTCTCCCAGGGGTGGAAGGTTTCAAATTTCACTCCAAATTTCTAACATATGCACAGCTGTTGCTGGTAAAGAAATGGGCAGCTATGGACCTTCCCTAAACCCTTGCTGCACATCCTGAGCTGGTTTCCCTATTGTCTTTCCCTCTTAGTGCCCCCTCTTTCACCACTTTCCTATCTCCCCATTTTCTTTTCTTTCAAAGAAATTAGCGCGGGGGTTAGCGGGAGTAAGCACTTTTAAGCAGTAGTTAGCAGGTTTGAGTGAGTGCGCGCATGTGTGCGCTTAGCTAAGTATTGCTAAGCGTCGTGCAAACCCACGCAAACCCGCTTACAACTGCTTAAAAGTGCCTTAGTCACTCTGCATGGCAGGGCCCTTGTTCTGCTGAGCAGCAAAGTAAAACACCTCTATCAGTCTCAAACCCTGGACCTTGGACACACTATACTGCATGAAGTACCACTAAGTCAAAGTAGATATACAACAAGTTGGTGCTGTAATAAATATATCATGCATTACAATGAGTGAATGTAAAGGGAAAATAGGAATGCCATAACAGAAATCTTGTTCTGTGGATCTTTACCAGCAGTTGTTGTGGAATTGCATGACATGACTGTGAAAAGAGAACCAGACATTCTAGCAGGAAATAATGTTACAGTAGCACTTTACAAACCCCACACTGTATCAGAGCAGGATAAACACTGGCATATTTGAATAGGGCAGAGGCCATACTTCCCAACTGTGACTGCTTTTCTGGTATGTCCTTGATTTGTAAACAAAATGTTAGCTGTGTCCCTCAGAATCCCTCTGAAAAGTACTGACTTTAGGCTGAAAAGTTGGGAATTACACTTAATGAATAATGTCAATAAGTAAGAGTACACACTGCATGCACGTCAGAAAAGGTGTATTAATACATATGCTCTGATTCTCTCACAGTCTCAACTTAATGTCTGTAATATATTACAGGTGTACCTCACTTATGTGTACCTTTCCCTGAGGCTGTTCAAATATATACCTGAGTGTATTAGAGGCCTGGCAGAGGCAGAAACACACAGGCATTTCAGCTTTACTGCTGTTACACACTCTGCAAATAGCTTTGGAACGTGTCCCACAAGCATACCCTTATGTAGGAGTACAACACAGAAATATCAAAGGATGTAGCCATGTACTGGTAGCAACCAACTGTGACAATGCCAATGTTCCAGTGCAGAAAAGACCGGTATGGTGCACAGACAAAGAATTATAGGTTAACCTATGGCTACCATCTGGATATGTCCACAAGTGGGAGCTACGCAGACAGACTACTTGCATTGTTAGACTAACAGGTACACAGCAACCCTGTATGTTCAGCAAGATAAACATCACACAATAATATATAATGCTCTCTGTACTTCTGCACTCCTACCCAAAAGAACAATATACCTGTGTATTCAGGCTCTACCAAGGATGTAGGTAGGCATACTCAGTACTGAAATGTGTCCAGTTGTCTTGAGCAGCCTGTGCTAATGTCAACACAAATAAACAACAAACTGTTCAGAAGTGAGCTAATTAATATTTACAGTATAGTAGTTCACAAACAGTTCATGTGCCAGAGGAATACATTGCAATAACTACTTTTGTATGGCAGTTAATTGTCTAATTAGAAAACAAAGTACATACTCCCATGTATCTTGTGTAAGCATTTGGAGGGGTGAGTAAAATTCTACACTGACAAGTGTGTATTAGAAGCAGCAACATTCAGGTTTGAGTACAACATGCAAATCACTGGCTACAACCCTAGCTTCAGATATAAGAAGTATACCAAACTTCTGACTGACACAACGGTGTCCACAGCAAACAAGCATGGGCCCCACTTTGGAAAGCTGAAAGGGCTACGCCTACCTAACCTAGCATTTTATAGCAGTCGGCTGCTATGACAGTGAGTATTGCAATTACCACACAGCAGGCTGCATGCAATTACTAAATGGTGGGCACTAACTGGTGCAGAGGCCATCACATGCACATGTTTAGATACCTAGAAAAGCAGGCTGTACTTGCTGTCTACACATGCAATAATCACATTGCAGCAAGAGAGAGAGAGAGAGAGAGCGAGAGCGAGAGAGAGAGACAGACAGAGACAGAGGCAGAGACACAGACACAGACAAAGACAGACAAAGAGACAGAAACAGAGAGACACAGAAAAAGCAACAGACAGAGAGAAAAAAAATAAAATAAAGAAATGTTTTCCTTTAAAAACAGACAGAACAGAGCAATACAAAGGAAAGGTATGTAACACATATGTATTTGCTGATATGTAGTAGATGTTTATGAAGAGTACTCTACATACTGTGTATCATCCATATGTGGCAGCAGTACGCATCTATATGTATCTGTACATGTGCATAGGGCAAGGGACATACTGCAACTGTTTGTGAAGGGTGTATATATATATATATATATATATATATATATATACATTGTTGAAGGTTGTTATGTGCATATTTCTATGTAGGTTGTAGTGTGTGGCAAAGAAAACAGCATGCAGTGCTGGTATATGACATGTGGTGGTTAAACGCTGTGGGTATGCTCTGTCAGTTTTGCAGTGTTGCAGCCATTGAGGCCTGCTAAAGCTACATGGGCTGTGGACACCTTCAATGCAGTCTGCACAACACTGTTCAATATTATTACATAACTGTATATCTCACAACTATCACATAATTGATATTCCCACCATGAATAGTGGACTGTATATGTGCCTATATATACATCTATATGTAAAGCAATGGATGTTTATATGTATGTGTGTATGTGTGTGTGTGTGTGTGTGTGTGTGTATATATATATATATATATATATATATATATATATATATATATATATATAGTGAGAGAGAGACATGGGGCATACTTACTGTGACAGGTGCCTGGCGATCAAGGTATGGACTGAAGCTCAATGTTGGCACTGCAGTGCCATCCCTTCTTGCCAGAACACTGTACCCATTAACTACCACATAGGTGGTAGTCTACCTAACACCGAAGGTGTGATAAGGGAACATAGGACACAGGTGGACAATAGCTTCCCCTTTGATAATCACAGTGCCACACTAGGCATGTACTCTGTCTATGTGGTACACGTCATCACAAAAGGTGTGTCATCTAGGGAAATATAGGTCAGTGTTCCCCTCTACTCATCACACTTAAAACCCATTAGAGAGTAAAATGCCAACTACAGCAACTGGAAAGGCCACAGACATACCTCACAAAGAGTAATACCGGACTCAAACATATGCCCTATGCAGACCAACTCATAAAACCACAGCTACACTGTGTTGCATACCGCCTACCCAGTGGTGACCTCTGCCTAACATACAGAGCTATGTCACACCCATAGCTGTTGAACATCCTCCACGTAAACATATTACAATCTCCCCCAGATACTCACTCTAGGGCCCTAAACCTTGTCAGCTCACTAAACAGCACATGCTGGAGGGATAGAGTCCTAACTCAGAGACATGCCATACTCTGGAACAAGCCACCTATCAATAGCAAACAAAGCTCCTCATTAGCAGTTGTCATAAATACTCCTGATGATTGTTTGGGAGATAGGAAATACACCCCAGGAATCACCTCTGTGGTTCTGGTTGACAGGAGCAAGTGAAATTAAATTACATGTTTGTCAAAGGCCTGGGTAGCGTATGGCTAGGCTGCTGTAGGCCCTAGGGTCAATAGCGTATTATCTACCCATGACATGATGCACATACACATGTACTTAGTGGAATAATTGCTATGTGAGGTTGACTGAGTGTGATGGTGAATGTGTTGGTGAATGTGTGCAAGGTCTGTAAAGGTGTGATAGCTTAGTGTGAAATTGTTTCGGTCATGGTAGTTTGTGTCCCATCTGTGATCCCAGCAAAAATGTTTATGCTATTGCTAGGCAGAAAAAGTAGTATGGCATACGATGTGATGTAGTCCCTTATTGTTGACTGTGGTATCCCATTTTAGGGTAAAGCAATACATGTATGCTTAGTGAGTGGTACTGCTGATGAATCCAACTCCCATATGAACTGTAGTACTACCTGAAGCTGTAGGCCTAAACAGTACAGTATGGTGTATGTTCACATTACTTGGAAGCACTGTTTTGTGTGTTCCCTGTAGTCCTCACAGATTACATACCTCAGGCATAAGGTTTTGTAAGTAGTGACACACAGTACTGTATGGTACACAGGTAAAGCTCATCTGGGTTGGCATACATTTGTGTGCTGTATGTATGTCTGATGTGTGTCTAATTATGCCTGTACCATGCCCTCAATCATATCTGTGTTACAGGGTATACGTGTGTATCTAGCAACATGTATAGTCTAGTACAGCAGTATGCCACCTATATCAACAACTGTGCACATATGTTAGGCAGGGGGTTGACATCAAAGACAACTGTGGTATACTGGTAATACTGTAACTGTACTTTACATTCATTACAATGGATGACATCTTTCTTTATGCATTAGCTTGATATATACCTCCTGTTTCTAGGTGGTGCATTGTGTCACATACAGTGTGCCATGAACTGGTGTATAGTCTTACATACTGGCTTCTCTTTGCTGCTGTGCAGAACATGGTTTGACATATACAGCGTGGCAGGCACTGTCAGCCAGTTGTGTCCTGAGCACTAATATGTGGTATTGAACATGTCTATCCTCTGACAACCAATCGGATGTGAAATATGGCAGGTAATTGACATCTGTACTTTAGGATGTTAAGTGTGTCACTTGATTTGCTCACACATCTTGTTTAATTGTCTTCCAGGGGTATCTCCCACCAAAGAAACCCGTGTTATACAGCTGCAGAGGAGGCGGAAATACACAACAGCCTGGTGCAGCACTACACCCTGCTGTTCTCTAGAACCAGCCAGGCCAGCATGAGCGGACTGCACTGTGGCAAGATCTCGTTTGTTGGGTAAATGACATAGGCATGCATAACCAGACATATGAGCAGGTACGCCATCACTGCAGTGATTTAATTAGACATGTCCGGCAGCGTGCATCTGATATCCGTTGACAACAGCTTGCCACAGGTGGTGGGGTTGCCATTCATCCCCCCCTCACCAGAGAGGAGGAGCTGCTCCTAAGTGTGGTGGCTCCTGGCCAACCACGGGAACAGCAACTGACATGTGTCATCATGGAGGCCCAGCATGTTGACAGGGAACATGCAGGTAACATGACCTATCTGTAGACTACTGTTATTTGTGTTGGTAGATTATGCATATGTGACATGTGTACTGTGTGTTTAGCTGTTGTGCTGCATAGTGTTGTGCAATACTGATATTTGGAATATAATCTGTACGCCTGTGACTGTCGACTGTTGTACTACTGTAGTTTAGCAAACTCACAGTACCAATGGCACTGTTGTGGCCACTGACAAACTGTCTCATATTCTTGTAGGTCCCTCTGGTGTGACAGCAAGGCAGCTGGTCGATGCTGGTGAGTGTGTTATAATTTTAATATTGCTAATGAAATGTGCATGTCATAGGTGAGGTGTAGGCCATGTACATGTAACACACCTACGCATAATGCATGCTGTGCATGTTTGCTGTGAGACTATGCACATCTCAGTAATGACAGTAGCTGCCTCAATCACATGCAATACACAGAGCAGCACACACAATTGTGGCAACACCGTACTGGACATTGGATAGGCATAGCTGATACACATGCACACAACATACACAACTTTCTCATACGCAGTACACCTCAACATGCTACACATAGCATATCCAGACACCCGCTGTGAGGTCACACTTCAGTATCCCATGTGTCATCCACACAGCACACATAATATACCTGAGGGGTAGAGGCCTAGCATTGGGCTGTGAGACACTCTTCAACACATAACACATTCATGTTAGTCAATGCTCCTTATTGGGCACCTTACAAACCCATGTAAGGAGTGGCTGTGAGGCCAATCACTGAATAACAGCACACATGCATCAAAGCCATGTATACTGTTATTAGCATGGGCTGTCTATACTCGCACTGCATGGTCTTGAGCAACAAACTTTCTGCATGCTGACATGTGCGATATGACTTTTTGCCTTCTGATACTGTAACCCACCTTCAACCACTATTAAGTATGTTTTGGATTGTTGGTGGTGTGTGTGGGTACCTGCTGTAGTGAGGAGTGTATTTGTGTGCATGTGTGCATGTGTGCATGTGTTCATGTGTTCATGTGTTCATGTGTGCATGTGTGCATGTGTGTATGTGTTCATGTGTTCATGTGTTCATGTGTTCATGTGTGCATGTGTTCATGTGTGCATGTGTGCATGTGTGCATGTGTGCCGACATCATGTACAGGTCGTAAAGTGTGTTTCCTGTCTCCCTCCCACAGGTGCTGTGTTAGGGCTGGTTCACTGCAGCAGGGAAACTGATGTCACTGAGCCACATAGCGATAATGAAGATAGGTGTGTTGAGGCACAGGCGTGTTTGCCAGGGTCTGTCATTGGGCCACCAATTGACAGTACACAGCTGTCCACCCCATCCATGCATACAGTCATACTGCCAATACATCCATCACCAATGCCCATAGCTGAGGGACAGCGTACTGTTGGCATTGGCCAGGACAGTATGGTATCCATGGCACATGCATCCCAACACAGCAGCCATACTCAGATGTCTGGAATGGTACCACATAGGCAGATGTCCAGGGGTTCTCATAGGAGCACTGATGCTCATCATGCCACTGGCAGATGTGCCACAGGTCTGACAACGTCACGCGTGTTCCAGGCTGTCATGGAGGCACAGGCACATATGGAACGGTACACCAGACAGGGACTAAGGGCACAGAGGGCCCATAACACTGCTGTCATTGACAGTATCTGTGACCTAGCAGGTGCCATCTGACATTACACTGAGGTCACTGATAGACGTTGGGGAGAGACATTAAATATCCTCCTTAATGTCATGTCCATGTGTCAGGACAGTGTGGGATGGTTGAGACGTCAACATGGATGTATGCCAGCAACATCAGCAGCTGGGAATTGCCACATATGTCTCTCAAGCCACAGCTGCTCCTGTAGTGCCAGTACCAGCCCCAGCAATGTTGGAGGTGGGCTGCCCATAGAATGTCCTAGAAGACCACGTGGACATGGCTCTGGACAGTCCCAGCAAGGACCTGTGGCCAGTGTGCATCCATCCACCTCTGGGGATAGTACCCAGTCTGGCTTAGCACCTGATAGTGCCAGTAGCACCCCTGCCAGGCACAGGTACCATATCCGTGGATAGAGATGATCTGTAAAACCTCACAGGTACAGTCTGTGGCTGTTCCACAAATACCCATATATGGCAGCCACATGGTGGAACTGTGTGCATGCAGACACACACACATACCCCAGACACCTAGGGCTAACACATACCCACACACATTACAACAACATTGGCCCATTACAGTATTCTTGCCCCCCCCCCCACACACACACACACACACACACACACACACACACACACACACACACACACACACACATACATGTCAATTGGATGGCTCACTGTAGGCCTCTGGTGAACCAACAACACACCCTGTGCATATGATGAAACCTGTGCCGCCTCCTGTCATCTGTAACATCGATGCAGGAACAGGCTACCATGGTGTTTATGCACAGGGTGTCTATATAGCAGTATAGCAATGTTAGCATGTTGTCAGCTGTAGAGTGTAATGATATGCTTGAAGGTGTAGCTGAGCAGGCATGATGCATTAAAACTATGATTGTCATTGTAGTGTTGTTTACATCAGTGTTGGTTCCAACTGTGTATTGTCTGGCCACGTGCCACTTGGCTGATGTGTGCAGTATTGGCAGCATGTATTAGAGAGTGGACAGTATGTGTGGGATGTGTGTAGCACAGATTTGAAGGTGTACAGTTGTGAACATGGTGGAGGTGCACTGTCTGCATGTACGTGCATAGTGGACACATGACCAGGGTTACATGCTCTGTATTACACAGTAACACTCCATAGTTTCTATTGGTGGCCAGTATGCATTGTACTACACATATTCCGGAACCTGACTACACATGTGTGTATGACATGGTTTGACACTGTGCTGTGGGTGATACTGGTACTATCTGTCATTGTTTTGCATTCTGGTGGTATACATCACTTCAACAGCCTGACCATAACCAATCGTTAGATGATGTCTTGACAACTGACACACAGATGTAGGATGATGTAGGACACACAGCAACATTTGGATCCTTTGGGTACTATACAATGCCAGTAACCACTGGTATCCTCCTGCACCCATTACTGAGACCACTCCTGTTTGCCATATAGCTCTCTTAGGTACAAGCAATCACAGTAGGGATATGTCCGTCCATGTCTGGTAATGCATACTGTGGCCTATAATGCATTCTCCAGATGACACACACATACTCCACAAGGGTATCATACAGACAGATGCCTGTTGTCAAACCCATGCTGTAAAGCTATATGCCAAACTAAGCATTGTCATCCACCTATAAGGAACATATTATCCCCACAGTACCACATAGGTCGTAGCCAGCAGCATGATGAACAGGTACCGATGTGTACATGCAACCAAGTGTTATGTCATCTCTCCTTTGTTAATCACATTTCCAAAGTTATTCTGGAATGCCTTGATGGATCACATAAGCAATAAGGGGTCTGCATGCATATCCACAGTTTGTTCTACACTGATGAATAGTCATCATGGACAGACTTTGCTGCGTTTGAACAGGTCTGACATATACCTCGGCCATAGACCCTCACTCGCACATTCCAATAGGAATCATAATGACTTTGTGTGACACAGATGACCTAGGCCAGGGATCACTGCAGTGGCTGGCCTTGTCACAAGCATACAGATGTGACCTAAGGTCTGGGAAGCAGCAGCACAGTCTGGCAAGGATGACAGCTGTGTTCTTGGAGAAAACAGGGTTCCCACACATGCAATCATTGAGGTAACATGTACAGATATGTATCTGACACACAGCTAGCTCACATGTGCAATGCATACAGTGGTAAAAGCAAAACCCACAACACATTGACCAACAGTGTCACACACATGCAGCTCACACACTCACTAAGTGCAGGATTCAATCCCCTACCGAACTACTTCATAATATTAGAGGAGTACGCATTAACATGATGCGCTACGGACATTAATGTCTCTTCTGTTTTCCACAGGTATATTTGTAGGATGATGACATCATCAGACTTGACAAAGTTTAGATTACCACTTTTGAGGTGTTTCACTACTCTCCTAAAAGGTTGTGCTTTCCCAAGGGGAACACACACACACACAAACAGTTGGCCGGTGCAGGATTCAAACCCCTACCTAACTACTTCATGATACTAGAGAAATACACAATGCGCTATACAGATTAGTTTGGGTTTTATTTTCCACAGGTATACCTGTAGGATGCTGACATCATCAGAGTTGACAGAGGTTACATTACCACTTTTGAGGTGTTTCACTACTCTCCTAAAACGTTGCTCCTTCCCAATAGGAACACACACACACAGTTGCCCAGTGCAGGATGCAAACCCCTACCTAACTACTTCATGACACTAAAGGAGTACACATCAACACGACATGCTATACAGATTAGTGTGAGTTACATTTTCCACAGGTATACTTGTAGGATGCTGACATCATCAGAGTTGACAAAGGTTAGATTACCACTTTTGAGGTGTTTCACTACTCTCCTAAAAGGTTGCTCTTGATGCTGACATCATCAGAGTTGACAAAGGTTAGATTACCACTTTTGAGGTGTTTCACTACTCTCCTAAAAGGTTGTTCTTTCTTAAGGGGAGCACACACAAAGTTACCAAGTGCAGGATTCAAACCCCTACCTAACTACATCATGATACTAGAAGAATATGCATTAACATGACACACTATACATATTATTGGGAGTTTTCTTTTCCACAGGTATATTTGTAGGATGGTGACATCATCGGACTATACGAAGTGTGTTACATTAGGTGACATTAGTTGGCCTACATTGAAAGAATGTCTAGACACTTTGGTCATGTGACCATCAAAAGTGAGTTTATTATCTACCTGTGTCCCCAGGGCCATAATTACTTTCTCTGTACATGCTGGATTACCACCTATGTGGTCATTTGTGTGCACTTTGTATTTCCCAAAGGGGATGACTATGCATTATTTGCCATTCAGCTTGAGGGCATTGTTATGACACCAGGTATCTGTCTCTGTAAGACACTTCTGGAGGATGTCTGTGTCAGCTGTACAGTCAATTATGGACCACAGTTTCCAGTCATCTGCAAATCTGTTCAGCCTTACACCTGCCATGCTTGCCTGTACCTCTGAGCAGTATCGACTGAACAGGTGGGGTCCCAGGACCAAGACCTGTGTGATGCCATGTGTGACTGGCTTAGAGTTGGACATGGCACCCGCAACTATGAACATGTGTGTTTGATCTGTGAGCCACTTGGCCACCCATCCTGTCAGCTGTTCATGTTCAAGCTGGTACACTTGTCCATGATGACGGAGTGGGGAATGGTGTGGTAAGCCCTTAGTGAGATCCAGGTGGGCTGTGTGGACTACTTTCACCTCCATCTATGTTCATGGTAACTGTTTTTAATAATTCAACTAGGTTTGGGACCCAGGCTATGCCTATAACAAGGTGAAGTTGTGTAGAGCCCAGTGTCTGGAGATCTCCAATGTCTCAGTGTATGGGTTCCATGACGATTTGCTCAATAGCTCTGTAGACCAAGCTGGGTAGACATGTTGAGCAATGGTTTCCAGGTTCTGTTTTGGCACACCCTTTGTGGAGCTGGATGACTGTTAGTGTATGCCATTCTTTGGGTACATAGCCTGTGATACGCTTGAGTCTGGACAGTGAATGTAGGTGAGGGTGTAGTTCCTTGTGGGCCTAGTGTAAGACGCAGCCTGGGACAACTTACAGTCACATTGATGCTATGTTCTTAGCTTTGGTGAGGGCTGTCTTTACATGCATGTCTGTGACATCTTTGTCTCTGCATCCTTCTGTGATAGACACAGGCCCTTTTGGGGGTCATGGGGGGAGTTTGCACTGCACTTGTCCCCCTGGGTGTGGGCAATGAACGTTGGTTTGGTGTATGTCATTACTTTTTTCAGTAGCTGACAGCATATTTGGAAGTTGACACCTACATGTCTGATATAGCTACAGAAGGCTTTGTGGTTGTTATTCTTACATTCCTTGGCAGTTTGTCTTTAGAAACTGTGCTTGGATTATTTTATGAGCGATCATTGTTTAATCCTAATAATGATCAGTGATGCCTTTCCTTTAGTGAAGTTGGCTCTATCAGGTGTTAGTTTCCTCCTTCTGTTGTCTAGCTTATTTATGGGCAACAACCACAAGATTGTTTTCTTATTTTTGGAGGAGTGCATCTTGCTTTTATTTGTGATGTTTCAATCCATGCATCCCTGTAGATGCTCACAGGATGCACTTGTAAATTATTTGACAGATTGTATACCATTGTCCTATAGCAAGAGGGCTTTGGGACTTTCCACTTTGGTCTTGGGAAGTGTGCTGTTTGCTTTTGAAAATGTCTTCACAGTGGTTTCATTGACTGGGTGTGGGGGTGGGATGTGGATGTCCAGTGTGATTACTTAATGATTTGATATTACCAGTGAGGGGTTTATCTATGTTGTGGAACACTGGTACCCCATGTTGGTGATGATCATGTCCAGTATGTTGCCACCTCAAGTGGGCATGCTGACCAGCTGTTCTAGGGTGTTAGAATTTCTTAACTCTAGGACACAGTGGGCAAAGGACATTGTATACCAGTAATTCACCCACTCATCATTTGGGTAGTTGTAATCTCCTCATATAATGGTGTTTGATATGCCCTTTATATTTGCCATTGTTCTCCAGAATACTGAGTGAGGTTCCCGAGACAAGGTACATGATCTGTAGCAGGATACAATCTGATGGGCAGCTTTGCCCAATGTTAGTTGCACTTGCTTGGTCTTCAAGGCCTCATGCTTTGGCAGTAGCCTGGAGGTGTGGATATCCATAAGGTAAATGGCTACACTACTTCCTTTTGTATTTCACTCGTGGTCTTGGGTCCAAAGGTCAGGGTGATTGTGAGTGTTTTACGTGGATCATATCCAACAGCTGCATGTTTGACATAGCTTTGGATGTTACGCAGTGAACACCTATAAGTAGGCGATATGCAAGGGTGTACAGATGGAGCATTTTGTGATGGTCTGTGTATGGCATGTATTTCAGGCCAATAATGCTCTTTGTGAGGTATTGCTGCTGGCTTTCCAGTTGTTGTAGTTGTCTTGTGAGGTACATAGCAACAGTGGCGTTGTACTCTTTTATAGTTCTAGTGAGTGATGAGTAGAGGGGAACAATGTCCTCTTTTATTCTGCATGAGACACATTTTGAGGTGTGCCACATAAGAGGGTTTCCTGACTACTGTGGGAATGTGCTTATCACAGTTGTATCCACTGTCCACCCGTGGCCCACGATCTCTTGTCACACTTAAAGTGTGAGGTATACTCCCACCTATGTTGTAGTTCTTAGCTACAGAGATTTTAACAAAGGTGATGATAATGCACCTTTTGGCATTGAGCTACAGCCCATGGCTTGGACAACAGTCATCTGTCTCAGTGAGGCCCTTTGTTAGGATGTCCACATCTTTAGTGTTTACAATGATGGCTCCTAGTTTGCAGTCCTCTGGAAATGTCAGTAGCCACAGAACCTCCATGTTAATGTTTACTTCAGGGAAGTAGATACTACACAGCCTGGGAAGTTATCTAGTCCCATGGCTTTTGTGATACTGGCTTCAGAGAGTGTTTTTTACTTGAGCAGTCGTGATGACAGCAACTTTGCAGTCTTCCATTATAGACATGTGCTCTTTCATGGGTGAGAGGGGAGTAAAGTTAACACTGATCCTATCTGCCAGGATGTTGCCAATATCAGTTGGCTCTGTACATTTAGTTCCATGCAGTTTGTGTGTACAGATAGCAGAATTTTCAGACCACTTTGTGAATGTGTTTCTGGAAGTAGAGATGACTATACACGTTTGTCCATAGATCCCTTATCATCACATCCGTATTTAGCCTAAGTGAGTAAGCATGCCCAGTATGACCTTTCAGTATCTTCCTGCCTGACATTTGCTTCATTTGTTTAAGTATGTGAGCATGCCCAGTATGACCTTTCAGTGTGATGCAAATTGAAATCCACTACATTTGTTGGAGTGTGTGAGCACGCACAGTATACACATTTATACCATATGTGTGGTAAATCAAGGTGTATTTTTACAGCAGGGCTCACCTTTGTGTCATAGATCAACAGGGATCATGCTGTGCCTGCAGGGCTTCCATGAGACACTTTACATAGACCTATCAACATTTCTACATACAGGGGGGACAGCTATTCATTGTACATTTCTAACCATGGGTACACTGGATTATTACTGTGGGTGTACATAGGATGTGGGTTTCACCTGACACTTATACACATTTGCTATGCCTGCACTTCTATGTACAGGACACCATTACAGTCTGTACTGTTGCCTATCATACTGGCTAGAGGCATACTAGTATACTACAGGTCTTAGCTTCCATTGCCACATATGTTAGCTTGCGACTTCATAGCCTACACAACCCACATCACAATGCCTGGCCTGATGTTCTCTGTCTGCATAGGCATGTGGGTGAGGTAACCCATTTGCCTCATTAGGGGCATGATACAGCATTGCTTTGTGTTTGCATTAGTGTACAATTGTCCTGATGTGCCTGCACCACTGTAATGCTATCATGGCTTAGTGGTTCAGTACTGTGACTATAGTGCACAGTATTCTGGGTTCAAACCCTATCACTGCTTTTTATTTTCATGCTGGCCAGACCAGACTGCTAAAGGTACAGTAAAGCAGATATGAGCATGTTTAACTGACTTTGCTCAGCTTTGGCCGACCTTGGCCAACATTGCATGAGCAATTTTGGTTACATATACTACATATTGGTAAGAGCTGCTTAGCATTGCTTTATATTGCATAAAACATGGCAATCATGCCTCAGGTGGTGCTACAGGGCTGCCTATGTTGGATGCACATACTACACTCCCTATACATATTTAGAAACAGGTAGTGTCAAGTTGGGCATCCATTTTATTTTATGTGCGAGTCAGTGAGAGGTATCATTTCCAGGGTTCCTACTGAGCCAGTGTATGTGCTATGCGTTGCCTCTTTGCCAAGGACAAGGCATACTGGGCACGCCTCCTTCTGCCTACTGGGGCAGGCTCAGGTTGTTCCTCCTCTGAGTCACGCTGTGCCTGTGCAGGCCTTGGCAATGGTGGGGGGCTGTTTCACCCTGCCCCATGCTGTTCCTGCTGTAGCTGTTTTCGCAGGATCAGATTGTGTAGCATGGCACATACCATGACAATTTGGTTGGATGTAGTTGGTGAGTACTGCAAGGCTCCACCAGATGTGTCCAGGCACCGGAACCATGACTTGAGCATCCCAAACACAAGCTCGATTACATTTCGTGTTTGTGCGTGTGCCTCATTATGGAGTTCTTGTTCAGGTGTGTGTGCATTTCTGATGGGTGTCATCAGCCACGGCTCAAGTGCGTATCCAGCATCCCCCACTAGGTGACCATCAGGGATGTCCTCATTTTCAAATGTCTGGTACAGCTGTGACAGATGCCAGATATGGGAATCCTGGCAGCTTCCAGGGCAGACAGCACACACACATTCAGTATTATACCCTGGGCATCACACACAACCTGGCAGTTGATGGAGTGGAAGCCCTTGTGGTTGATGTAGGCCCTACCCTGCTCACCAGCTGGTGCTTTGATGTGTATGTGCGTGCAGTCAATTGCACCCACTACTATTCCGCTATTTGCTGGAAGAGACGCATATTGCTGGCCAATACCTCACGGGAATTGGGGAAATATACATGATCACCGACATGTGCTGACATGGCATTCAGGAACTGGATCAGTACCCTTGATGCTGATGCCTGTGAAATCCCCATCATATCACCAGTTGGTCTCTGGAAGGTACCTGTTGCTAGTATTCTTAGGCCAACACATACCTTGGTTTCCACTGGGATGAGTTCCCCTCTGTTGGTTCTGTCTGTGAGGCGTGGCCTGCACAGCTCAACAATTTGCTGCAGGAGCTCTCTGTCCACTCTATAGCGCTCCACTATCTCCAGCTCATGTAGCCCCTGGTAGGTTACCCTGGGTCTGTACACTCTTCTCCGTCTCCTCACTGTGGGTTGCTCAGCAGCACTCGCAATGGCACCACCCTCAGCATCTTGCACATGTTGCCTTATAACAGCAATGGCAGCCCCTAACATTTTTATGTCTCAGTTTAAGCTTTTCAAGTTTTCACTTCTCTTTGTTGACTGCAGTGTTGCAGTGTTTCTGAGAAAAACATGGGGGAATGTTGTTTGCAGAGTTTTAGGTGCTGGGCTGGGCTGGGGCTAGTGTACTGCCTGTGTAATTGGCTGATTCTGATTGATTTCACCTGGCAGCTCTGCTAGTTCTCCTTGGTTAACTTCCTACTACTTCCTTTCCTCCCTTTTCCCATTTCTGTTTCCACAGGGGGCAGCGCCGCACAAACAAGCACAAACATGCTCACACGCATGCACACAGGCTTACACGGGCTAAGGCAGGTGCACATTTGTATATACTAGCTTAGACAGCCTTACACAGGCTTACACTGGCGCACACCCATGCACACAGGCTTAGATGGGTTTACACGCGCACACACGTGCGTACATAGTGTAAGCAGATTTGCAAGAAACTTTAGTGATAGCCATGGCGTATACCTTCAGTTTCATGATTTCAGTTTAGACAACTGTAGACACACCTCTTTTATTCCTGATTAACTCACAGCAACCACATGCCACTCTGATCCAATAAGCTTACAGTCTTTTTCATACATACCCCCTCATGATGTCACCCATCTCCTACTCTGTTACTCCACTTTTCCTACTCTTACACTCTAGGGACATGGTTTACATAGCAGGAAATATTGGGATTCCCTATCCTTATTTTCATTTGCATAGGATTGCCTACTAATGCTTAGTTACATCTCTCATACTGAGCTTCCCCCCTTAGCAACCTCTACTCAGTAGCCATGTTGTCTTCAGCCTGCCATTCACTTGCATGGCAAATTAATATTTTGAATAAATTCCCTATCTGTGCCTTTTATTTTTTGGTTTTCTGTTTTTTTAGAGCGCAGCACATTTGGGCAGCGCTGCACTACGCTTAAACATCAGAGATCGTGGTAAAAAAAAAAATATTTTTTTTATTTTGCAACGGGATAAATGCCAATGTCCGTATATTTGGCCGTTGGCATGCTTCCTCAACTGGATGCATCCTTTATTTGGAGCTGTCACGGCTCCATTTGCTATTTGCAGAATGGTACTCAGTTGACAACTGAGTACATTTCTGCAAATAACAGTACTCTTACTCGGACAAGTGCTTTCGGCAGCAAATGAGGTAATTTGCATTATCTAACCCTGTCAATGTAAGAGTTGTTTTAGGAGCTCTCTTGCACGCCCCTGCCGGCTGTTCCTGGATCGCTCGGCAGACATGTTGGCTGCATAGAGTCTTACTCTAGTCTTAGACTCCGTGCAAGCCTTCGTGAATCCGGCCCTACATGTTGTTATCAATGCAGAACAAGAGTAGCATACAGATTGATTAAATCTTTTTGAACAAGTTAGCTTAAAATTCTAAATTTACTCTTTTAGAATATGTTCTATGAAAAAGTTACAGTATTGTTGGTAAAGCAGACATTTATTTATATTCTTAATTATAAGTTTATCTGAGGATATATATTCAACGGCCGTTTTTCTGCAGCCTTACCAAGAAAGTTTAGGTCTATAATTTTTAGAGCAACTTGCAGGTTCACTCTTAAGAAGGAGCACCATATAGATGGAGTGCTGATGTTGCAGTTCCTTTACATAGGAATGGGGGGTACTGCACTCTGCAGTGTGTCCTCCTTTGATTGAGATACCTAGTAACTATGAACCTGTTGCCAGTTTAGCAGCCATTTCCTATTGCAATATTACCAGCTTACCAATTTTTTAAATGTAACATGGGCAATTTATTCTTCAAGGGCTGCAGTCACTAAATTTGTACATGAGACACTGAAATGTAAAGTTGTTTGCCAGCAGCAACCTCTTCATTAGTTATAGATCTCTTTGGTATGGAATTATTCAGACGAGTTTTGCTTCTGCAGAGATTGTGCAAACTGATTGATATTTGTGGATTGAAATGACAGATGTTTGAATAGCCTTTCATAGGATGTTGTTTCAT
>NC_056726.1:642363626-642423316 GCF_019279795.1 Protopterus annectens | reverse complement strand
CAATCCAACAATCAGTTGACCAAATTTCTTTTCCCATCATTTATTTTCCTCATTTGTTATCATTTTGGTAATAACTTTCTCCTTAGTAAGTTTCACAAGGCACATCAAGTTAACAGAAGTTTTTATTAAGATTGTAGCACTTACTGCTCAATATTTGAGTTGTTTGGCTTCTGCTACATATCTACAGTCAACTGCATTACTAGCTGAGTTAAGGACAAACTTGCAGTGTTAAAGATTGTACTGCATTTTATTTTTATGTCTATTTAATTGTTTCATTGAATATTGTGGTCTGTGTCTCTCTGTAGTTATTTATTTTTCTATTTAATTGTCTCATATAATACTGCGGTCTCTCTCTTTCTCTCTGCAGTTAGTTTCCTGCCCTGCCACCCTGTTCTTGTTATGGTATTAATCTTGGTGGCTTTGGAACTGCCCATCCCTCCTGTAAATTTGTGTTTGAACACTTCTTCTGGGTCTATCTCATTTGCTCACTCAATCGAGTACAGTGAGATCATATTTTGACTTCACACACTCCTACTAGTCCCATCTGATCAGCTCTATCCCAGCTCTATTCCACTCTAGTGTCACTAGCTCATTCTACCTAGTACAGAGATGAACCTTTGTGAAGGGCAAGCCACTTAGGTCCTTAATTTTGAATTAGTTTCTCATTTTCCCTTTCCACTTTACAAAAAAAAAGTTATAAGCTTGTTTCCTGCCTTTCCTGTAACTAGTCTAGTCCAGATACATATTTGCTGTATTCAGGACTGTTTCTAAGCTTCTGAGCCCCCAAAGCCTTTCTGTGTTGGAGGGAAGCCTTCTAGCTTATCAGTGGAAGTGGTAAGCACTAGGTAGGCTATCTACAAAAAGAGTGGTTTCTGCCCAGAAATTGTAGTTTATTGGCCGTTTGGCAGTTTTTCCATCTCTTTCAACTTTCTGATTTAAAAGCCCGTGTTTGCGCTTGTTTTCCATCCTTCCTGTAACTAGTCTAGTCCAGATACAGATTTGCTGTATCCAGGACTGCTTGTAAGCTTCTGAGCCCCCCAAGCCTTTCTGTGTTGGAGGGAAACATTTTAGCTTATCAGTGGGAGTGGTAAGCACTAGGTAGCCTATCTACCACAAGATCCAGGTACAGATTCTTAGTTTTAGCACTTGAATTTGCTTATTTGTGCTTAGCACTTGTTCAGAACTTGCTGTTAGCACTAAATAAGCTACAAATTACTAGAACACTCAACCTTCCTCTTTACCTAGAGGAAAACAGTTTTTGTACTTACTCTCCTCACTTGCTTAGAGAAAAACAACTCTTATACTCACTAACCTCACTTGTATTGAGGAAAGTAGTTTTTTTATTCAGGCATGTCCAAGGGTCAGCTCCCAGTGTTCTCTCCTGTCTATCTGATGAATCTCGGCATCTTGGGGCAGTGTAGCAATTGCCTCATGTACACAGACAACCCTCTACTCCCACCACCCAACACCACATCCTGTGAGAGGTGCACTTATCTAGCCAAACTGGAGGCAAAGGTCTATCCAACCAAGACTGAACTTGACAGTCAAGAGGAGAAAGTAAACAATTGCACCATACCACACTCATCACATAGTCCCACTAAACCTATACCACCAAAATCCACACATAGAAACACAAAAACATTAGCAGAGGCTCTCAATAATAATCTGCTCAAGCAACAGAGACCTCCAAAGCAGAAACGCAAGCAACCTCCACCCCCAACACAATCCAAATGACACATACCCCACAGATTCAATGTGCTAATAAACCACAGACCATAAGGCAAAACAATGTACTGAACACACTAGTCATAGGTGACTCTATAGTCAGGCACACCGATGTCCCACTCACCAGGCTAAACAAGGAGAAGGTTACTGTCAGCTGCCTGTCGAGTGCCAGGATCCGACACATAACCCACGCACTCAGGTCACTCCACAACAAGTACAAATATGACTCTGTCATTGTCCATGTTGGTGTGAACAACCTGAGATGTACCTCCCTGGACTACATGAAAAGAGACATGGAAGAGCTCTCCGATCTTGTAGCCCAGGCAGGTATGACCCTAGCCCTGAGTAGCATCCTGCCATTGCCCAGAATGATACCGCAGGACAAGGACAAAATGATTAACTTCAACAATTGGCTAAGCTTTTGGTGTCATTCTAAGGGGGTCCAGTATCTGTCTGCCTGGGACGACATGGTCGACAGACTATGATGCTTTGCCACCTGTCGCCCCTGGGATTCTGGATACTGGCTAAGGGTCTTGCTGCCCCTATAGTGCCTTTTTTAGGCAAGGTTCAAATGACAAATTCACCACTGTAACATGAACAGGCAAGCAAAAACTGAGGGTAATGCTACTCAATGCTAGAAGTCTAAATCTCAAAATGAACTCACTTGAGGCACTACTTAAAATGGAGAACATCGATATCTGTGCAGTGACTGAGACCTGGTTCAAGGCTCTAGAGAGCACCCCTGCATTACCAGGCTATAACTCATACCACACTTTTCGGCCATCTAACCTGGACCAGAATACCAAAGGTGGAGGTGTATTCATATTCATTAAGGATATCCACAACTCCAGGCTAGTTGTGCAGCATAATGCATCTGAGGTTATCCAAGTGCAACTAACTCTAGGCAAAACTGCAATCCAAAGTGTAGCTTGCTACAGATCTCCCACCATGTCCCAATATTCCCACTCCTCTTTTCTTGATATACTGGAAAATATTAGGGTTCAACCAAACACCCCAATAATGGGATATTTCAACTTCCCCACCATTAACTGGGAAAACTACTCATGTAGCAACTCCCTCTCTCAACGCTTTCTGGAATTCATAAATTCCAATGCCCTGGATGAACTTATCCACACCTCTGCCAGGGGCAACAATATCGTAGACCTAGTCATTACCAACATGAGTGACCAGTGTTCCACACCTGAAGTCAACTCCTCGTTGGTCAGATCTGACCATAAGCTAATCACCCTAGATATCTGCATCCTGCCCCCACCCTCCATTAAGGAAACCACGGTAAAAAATTTCTCCAAAGCCAACTTCATGCTTCTTAAGACAGAAGTGGCGAACATCATGACACCCATGCAGATGGACAATACAGTTACAACTGCTGAATCCTACACAAATGCACTCTATAAGCACTTACATGAGTCCATGGATTGTGCTATCCCAAATAGAACCAAGATGCTATCCTCCAAAAAAACAAAGCCAATCTAGTGGTCCCCTGCCATAAACAAAGTCTACAACAGAAGGAAGAAACATTTGCAAAACAGAGTAAAATCCCATGAGTGGAGGAGCTCCCTGGTCAGCCTCAGTAAGAAGCTGAGATCCCTTATAAGATCCTCCAAAGCTAGCTATGAAAAGAAAATCACCACTAATTCTAAGGGCATCCATAAAACATTCTATAGCTATGTCAAAACCCTCTATGGCAACACCCAGATCTGCTCTGAGTTACAGCACGGTGGCGCGAAAATTACAGAACCAACTAATATTGCCAACATCCTGGCAGATAGGTTCAGTGCTAACTTTACCCCCCTCTCAACCCCTAAAGGGCCCATATCTATACAAGAAGAATTCAGAGTCCCTGTAATCACATCTATGCAGGTAAAAGCTGCACTCTCTAAAACCAAAAACACAGCATCCATGGGGACTGGACAACATCCCAGGCTGCGTTTTACATGAACGTCAGAACGAACTGGCTCTCCACCTAAGCACCATGTTCAATCATAGTTTCATGTCAGGCTTTATACCCACTGAATGGTGCACAGCAGCAGTTATCCCACTCCACAAAGGGGGAGCCACCACTGATCCTGGGAACTATCGCCCTTTAAGCCTGATGAGCCTGGTCTGCAAGGCCATGGAACGTATCATCATGGAACTCATAAACAAAGACATTGGTAATCTCCAAACTCTGGACCCCACCCAGTTCAGGTTTGTGAAAGGCAGATTATAACCAACAAACGAAAAACCAAACAGCTAAACTAAAAATAAAAATAAAAATACCAGGCAGCAGCAACCAGATGAAAAACGGCACGGACTGTTTATTCCAGATATTCAAAGTGAGCGCTTTCGGCTGCAATAATATACAGCCTTCCTCAGACAAAATACAAAATACAAAGCCCCAGCATTACACTGGGCTTAAATACTAATTCAATCCATTTCAGCTGACCCAAACAATTAGCAAATTAACAGATTGACAAATTAACAAGTACATAGAGCTTTACATAATTAAGATTACCCCTACACATTTCATTATATAAATATATAACTAAATAAAAACATTAGTATAATATCAGATAAAATAGGATAAAACACATTGATTTAAATTAAAATTAAATATATGATGTTTACAAGCCACTCAACATGCATATAAGTATAAATATATATGTATATGTATACTATACTTATATTTAGATTTAAATCTGGATATAACTATGAAAAACCCCCAGCCATATAATTTAATAACCTTACTAAGAAGGCATTGTTGCCTACTAATTTATCTACGTAAGGCTTTTAATTTTAAAATACACTTAATAGAGGCAACATCATTTAGCCCTGGTGGAAACTGTGTAGATGTTCTAAATTGCCAGAACAGCTCCTGCTCTTCTAAATGGAGCTGCCAGGGCCCGCCTCTAATATCGGTATTTACCTGATGGATAACAGAAAATAGAAAACTGTGTTCTGGATATTCAAGAATATGCCTAGCTAATGCGTTTGTCAAGTCATTCCTTCCTATGGCATATAAATGTTCATAAATTCGCTTTCTCAGTTTCCTGTCTGTTTTGCCAATATAAAAGGAAGGACATTTTTCATAAACAGCGACATAAACCACCCCACTTGACTCACAGTTAAAGTTTCCTTGGATGGAAATATTTAATTTATTAATATTAATTTTACTACAAGCTACAACATATTTACACTGGCTACACATTCCACATTTTCTCATACCAAATATTTTTTGTTTACTAGAATCTCTACTTTTTTCCACAATTGCCTTTAAGTTGGGACCCCTTCTATATGCAAAAGTTGGATGTGTGCCCAAAGTTTTAGCTAATGCTCTATCTTCCAGAATGATATTCCAATTTTTAGTCAATATATCCCTAATCGCCTGGAAGTCAATGCTATATGTGAACAAAAAAGTAATATTGTTTGATACCAAATCATTATTATTATTTGTACCCAACTTAGTCAACCTATCCAATAATCCACCTCCCAACAATGGCTTAAAGTGACCACTTTGTCTTTTGGTCTGCACTTCCTCTTGTAACTGTTTTATTAGATTATATGGATAGCCTCTACACAGGAACATTTTGCCTATATTATCACATTCTCTAAAAAAGTCAGCCTCCTCTGATATCATCCTGGCAGCCCTAACAAGCTGTCCTTTAACCACACTTCTTTTTTGATGGATAGGGTGACAACTTGAAAAGTGAAGGTAACTATTAGAATGAGTTGGTTTTCTATGGATAAAAGATTTAAACTTATTGTTAACCCTATCTTTAGATATAGTTACATCTAAGAAATGCATTTCTTCCATAGTCATAGAGTATGTAAACTCCAAAAAGTCAGTCATCATTGAAATGCTGTCTATGAAGTCAGAAATTAGATCTGGTGAACCATTCCAAATAAAATACATATCATCTTGGTATCTTGTATACCAAGTGACATGTTGTTGATATAATTCATTATTAAACAAAAATTCATGTTCCCAGAATGCCATTACACTATTAGCAAAGCTACATCCTCATGGTGACCTCATGGCGATTCCAGTATTTTGTAAATAAAATTGATTCTTAAACATTAAAAAATTATTTGATAAAACAATTTCCAGAAGGATCTCCACAACATACATCTGTACAGAAGTAGCATTTTTAGTAAGCATAAAATTCCTGGTCCAATCTATACCAAGTTGGTGTGGAATTACAGTGTATAGGTCTTTTACATCTAGTACCAGAAACACATACTCTGAATTATATTCAATTTTACTAAAATTTTCCAAGTAGTCCCAGGAATCTTTGCATATCTGGGGTTTCCCTTGTAACATCGGCTTAAGTATCCCATCCACATATTTCGCACAAGCATGCGAAATATACCATGATAGTAATCAGGATTTTTTCAGGGACAACAACAGACATATGGTTTATGTCGCTGTTTGTGAAAAATGTCCTTCCTTTTATATTGGCAAAACAGACAGGAAACTGAGAAAGTGAATTTATGAACATTTATATGCCATAGGAAGGAATGACTTGACAAACGCATTAGCTAGGCATATTCTTGAATACCCAGAACACAGTTTCCTATTTTCTGTTATCCATCAGGTAAATACTGATATTAGAGGCGGGCCCTGGCAGCTCCATTTAGAAGAGCAGGAGCTGTTCTGGCAAGTTAGAACATCTGCACAGTTTCCACCAGGGCTAAATGATGTTGCCTCTATTAAGTGTATTTTAAAATTAAAAGCCTTACGTAGATAAATTAGTAGGCAACAATGCCTTCTTAGTAAGGTTATTAAATTATATGGTTGGGGTTTTTTCATAGTTATATCCAGATTTAAATCTAAATATAAGTATAGTATACATATACATATATATTTATACATGCATGTTGAGTGGCTTGTAAACATCATATATTTAATTTTAATTTAAATCAATGTGTTTTATCCTATTTTATCTGATATTATACTAATGTTTTTATTTAGTTATATATTTATATAATGAAATGTGTAGGGGTAATCTTAATTATGTAAAGCTCTATGTACTTGTTAATTTGTCAGTCTGTTAATTTGCTAATTGTTTGGGTCAGCTGAAGTGGATTGAATTAGTATTTAAGCCCAGTGTAATGCTGGGGCTTTGTATTTTGTATTTTGTCTGAGGAAGGCTGTATATTATTGCAGCCAAAAGCGCTCACTTTGAATATCTGGAATAAACAGTCCGTGCCGTTTTTCATCTGGTTGCTGCTGCCTGGTATTTTTATTTTTAGTTTAGCTGTTTGGTTTTTCGTTTGTTGGTTTCACTTCGATATGCCTAGCAGCAACGCTACGACTTGCATGGAGAATGGGCATAATAGGACTGCTACACAATCACTTTTCTCGCAGGATGAAGAGTGAGACACTAGTTCATCTAACATAATCAACGCTACTAGTAAAGCTAATGAAGGAAAAGAGCTGGGTAACCTAACTATTCTGATTAATCTTCTACTAACAAGAGTGGAGGATTTATCAAAAAAGTGGAGGCTAATGCCTCTAGGATTGCTTCTGGAGCCCCCGATGATGCTAGGGGGGATTCTGTTGTAGCTACACTTCCTGTAACACGTCAAGGAAATCCATTGCCACTTCAGCTCAGTAATAGAACACCTGAACATCCCAACATTAACGCTAGCACTCATAGGGCTAGTGGGGAAGCCACACAAGAACGAGGACATCAGTCGCCAAGGATTTTAAATGATGGCAATACTTTAACCACCATACCTTCTATGGCATCTTTTCTGAGTAAGAAAGATTTTTTGGAGTCTCAATGAACTATAATGGAAACATAGTAGACCAAGAAAGAGTGGTGAGTAATTTTGTGGACAAACTTAACATGTTTGATCAAAAACTGTTTAGATGCAAAAAACTGCAACTAGAAGTCACCTATTTGCAAGAATGTATATCTAAAAAAGTGGTTCCTAAGGGACTACGTCAATGGCGCTATCCTGCATGGTTAGTGAACCATTCAGTATTTCACAAAGAGTTGTTAGCCCTTTTTGATACACAGGGCTTTGACTTTTTGTCAGCTTTAATCAATTTTTATAATTGTGAAATTACAGTACTCATAGATGAACTTGAAGTACTGGAGACTGGATTAACACAGGATAGTGACTTTCCACGGTATAAATATGATTATTTAAGGATTTTTTCTAGTATAGAGGCATCTATGAGTAAAATGGCTAGTAATAAAAAACATAAAATGGACAGAGACCTCTTTGACTATAAAAATAATAAAGCCTATCCCCCTCCACCACAAATAGGGAATAATTCATTTAATAGAGAGGCTGACAATCAGGTAGCTACCCCTACTGATAACATTGAAAATCAAGAGCAAACTGTGGTTCGTAGGAGCGAACGTATTCGCAACCAAACCAATAATAACTCTAATACTAACAGTGGTAACAATAATACCAATAACCAAAATCCGAACTATACACATGAACAAAATGACAATAATCAGGATTTTTTCAGGAACAACAACAGACATATGAACAACAACACCAGGTCCAACTACGGGGGTCAACCACAGAGGAGGAAGAGATGGAATCAACGGAGGAGATGATGTTTCCTCCAATGATGGGACCTACAGTTCTCACAAGCCAAAACTGTGATTTTAAAATTTACAACTACACGGTTTTGACTGTTGACCAACCAGTTGTTGAATTTTTTTCGAAAGGGCTGTCTTTTGTCCCTGACAGAAGGGGCGATTTGGTTAAAACTATTATAGACCTAAAATTATTCGTTAGGAAACTGAATTTAGCAGTTTCTCTAGGTAACACACCTGCCCTTTGTAACACTTTGAGAGTATCAAGTGTGTTTAATCCGCCATTGAATTGCATTTTGAATTTATTTGAAAAAGTCTGTGAAATTGATTTAAGATCTAAGCTTAATAATAATTGTTCTACTGTAAGTAACAACAAAAAAACAAGTAACATCTCTAGGAATGAACTGGAATTTATTGCTTTGTTATCTGACTGTAAGGTTAGAGTCATGAAACCAGACAAGGGAGGGGGGCTGGTATTCATGGATGAATATTTGTATGATAAAAAGATGTTAAACCACCTGCAGTCTGACACATACTCGATTTCCAGTCTTAATGAGATAAATGGTGCCTATAGGAAAATTAGGGGTATCTTGGATGATTTATTTTTGGAAGGTAGTATTGATTGTAACATCTTTCATTTTTTATCCATGCCAGCTCCAAAAATTCCCACTATATTTGGCACACGGAAGATTCATAAAAATTTAGTAGATCCCCCATTTCGGCCTATAGTTGATGGGAGAGGATCTATTACTTATGCTTGTGCAAAATACGTGGATGGGATACTTAAGCCGATGTTACAAGGGGAACCCCAGATATGCAAAGATTCCTGGGACTACTTGGAAAATTTTAGTAAAATTAAATATAATTCAGAGGATGTGTTTCTAGTAGTAGATGCAAAAGTCCTATACACTGTAATTCCACACCAACTTGGTATAGATTGGACAAGGAATTTTATGCTTACTAAAAATGCTACTTCTGTACAGATGTATGTTGTGGAGACCCTTCTGGAAATTGTTTTATCAAATAATTTGTTAATGTTTAAGAATCAATTTTATTTACAAAATACTGGAATCGCCATGGGATCACCATGCGGATGTAGCTTTGCTAATAGTGTAATGGCATTCTGGGAACATGAATTTTTGTTTAATAATGAATTATATCAACAACATGTCACTTGGTATACAAGATACCAAGATGATATGTGTTTTATTTGGAATGGTTCACCAGATCTAATTTCTGACTTCATAGACAGCATTTCAATGATGACTGACTTTTTGGAGTTTACATACTCTATGACTATGGAAGAAATGCATTTCTTAGATGTAACTATATCTAAAGATAGGGTTAACAATAAGTTTAAATCTTTTATCCATAGAAAACCAACTCATTCTAATAGTTACCTTCACTTTTCAAGTTGTCACCCTATCCATCAAAAAAGAAGTGTGGTTAAAGGACAGCTTGTTAGGGCTGCCAGGATGATATCAGAGGAGGCTGACTTTTTTAGAGAATGTGATAATATAGGCAAAATGTTCCTGTGTAGAGGCTATCCATATAATCTAATAAAACAGTTACAAGAGGAAGTGCAGACCAAAAGACAAAGTGGTCACTTTAAGCCATTGTTGGGAGGTGGATTATTGGATAGGTTGACTAAGTTGGGTACAAATAATAATTATGATTTGGTATCAAACAATATTACTTTTTTGTTCACATATAACATTGACTCTCAGGCAATTAGGGATATATTAACTAAAAATTGGAATATCATTCTGGAAGATAGAGCATTAGCTAAAACTTTGGGCACGCATCCAACTTTTGCATATAGAAGGGGTCCCAACTTAATGGCAATTGTGGAAAAAAGTAGAGATTCTAGTAAACAAAAAATATTTGGTATGAGAAAATGTGGAATGTGTAGCCAGTGTAAATATGTTGTAGCTTGTAGTAAAATTAATATTAATAAATTAAATATTTCCATCCAAGGAAACTTTAACTGTGAGTCAAGTGGGGTGGTTTATGTCGCTGTTTGTGAAAAATGTCCTTCCTTTTATATTGGCAAAACAGAGAGGAAACTGAGAAAGTGAATTTATGAACATTTATATGCCATAGGAAGGAATGACTTGACAAATGCATTAGCTAGGCATATTCTTGAATATCCAGAACACAGTTTCCTATTTTCTGTTATCCATCAGGTAAATACTGATATTAGAGGTGGGCTCTGGCAGCTCCATTTAGAAGAGCAGGAGCTGTTCTGGCAAGTTAGAACATCTGCACAGTTTCCACCAGGGCTAAATGATGTTGCCTCTATTAAGTGTATTTTAAAATTAAAAGCCTTACGTAGATAAATTAGTAGGCAACAATGCCTTCTTAGTAAGGTTATTAAATTATATGGTTGGGGGTTTTTCATAGTTATATCCACATTTAAATCTAAATATAAGTATAGTATACATATACATATATATGTATACTTATATGCATGTTGAGTGGCTTGTAAACATCATATATTTAATTTTAATTTAAATCAATGTGTTTTATCCTATTTTATCTGATATTATACTAATGTTTTTATTTAGTTATATATTTATATAATGAAATGTGTAGGGGTAATCTTAATTATGTAAAGCTCTATGTACTTGTTAATTTGTCAATCTGTTAATTTGCTAATTGTTTGGGTCAGCTGAAGTGGATTGAATTAGTATTTAAGCCCAGTGTAATGCTGGGGCTTTGTATTTTGTATTTTGTCTGAGGAAGGCTGTATATTATTGCAGCCGAAAGCGCTCACTTTGAATATCTGGAATAAACAGTCCGTGCCGTTTTTCATCTGGTTGCTGCTGCCTGATATTTTTATTGAAAGGCAGATTATGCCTTCTGAAGCTGATCAACTTTTTTGAGGCAGTCACCAAAGCCGTAGACGTGGATAAGGTGGTTCACACACCCTATCCTGACCTCACTTTCGCCACCACCACCCATTCTGGAATTATAGCTAAACTCACTAAACTTGGTATACATCCCTAGGTCACATGATGGGTTGCCAACTGGCTCACTGACAGAACCCACGCTGTAAAACTTGCAGACTCCAAATCTGACTTCAAACCAGTGGTAAGTGGAGTGCCACAGGGTTCAGTCCTGGGACCTCTCCTGTTTGGTATATACTTCTCTGAAGTACAGGCTAACACAGAAGGCCTCTGGTTAATGAAGTTCACAGATGACTGCAAACTAGGAGCCATAGTCAAGTCTCCAAATGATGTGGACATCCTACAGAAGGACCTCGCTGAGACAGATGCCTGGTGTCAGAGGCATGGCCTGAAGATCAATGCCAAAAAAGTGCATTGTCATCCCCTTTGGTAAAAACTTTGTACCCATGAACTACCACATAAACAGCAGTCTACTTAATGCCGAATGTGTAATAAGAGAACTTGGGACCCAGGTGGACAGTAGTCTCTCTTTTGATAATCACATCACCACAGGAGTCAGGAAATCCTTCTATGTGGCACACCTCATCACAAAAAGGTTCTCATCCAGGAAAAAAAGAGGTCTTTGTTCCCCTCTACTCGGCAGTCATTAGACCCATTATAGAAAACAATGCCCCTTTTGGAATGTACCTCACAAGACATCTGCAGCAGCTGGAAAGGCCACAGAAGTACCTCACAAACAGGATTACTGGCCTCAAACAGATGCCTTACACTGACCGTCTCAAAAAACTCCAGCTTTACTCTATAGCATATCGCCTACTCTGAGGAGATCTCTGCCTAACATATAAAGCTATGTTAAACCCAGAACTGTTGGGCATGCTACACCTAAAGAAATCCCAATCCCTCCAAGCTACATGCTCTAGGGACCTAAACCTTGTTACCACAATAAACAGGACATGCTTTAGGGATAGATTTCTGTCCCAGAGACTTCCTATACTCTGGAACAAGCTACCCATCTATGTCAAGCAAAGTTTCTCATTAGCACTCTTCAAGAAAAATCTTGATGAGTGGATGGGCAATAGGAAATATGCCCTGGGGGTCACTTCTGTGGCTCTGCTCAACAGGGGCACAGGAAATTAACTTTCTTGGGTGGCATAAGCCAGGAAACCTTGTTGGTTAGGCTTACTTAGGCCCTTGGGACGATAGCCTAATACCTAGCTATGAACCTATGAACCCTTCCAGACCATTCCAGGTGCCTAACCACTTATCCCCTTTTTCTGAAAGAGAATAGCATATATGAATGGGATTAATTTGGATAGTTATAGAAGCTAAGAAAATATTAATTGTTAAGCCCCATTTTTTTAGACTATGCATAGTTTTTTAAAAACTACTAAACAGACACAGTAGCATTCCCAGATTTTTACATCCTCTGTCAACACACCATTATCCAATCAGGTCCCTTATGATAGGTAGTGCCAAAGTGATCATAATTTTATTAAACTCCAGAAATCTTTAAAATTGAATTATAGCAATATCACTGTTTGTAATATTATCCAAATTCTTGTCTCACTAACAATGAAAAAGGAAAAGGCAATATATTATAGTAGTCTTTGACAATTTTCAAAAGAAACTATTAGTTAAAACTTACAAGATTAAGCATAGACTTTTTAATGGAATCAAACCAAATACTTAAAGAATAGTGATTATATCCTCAGAAACGTAACTAGCTAAACTAGATTCATTGATTTTTCTCTCTTCTTCCTTTTCTCTTCTTTCTGTTCCCTACTTCCTTCTTCTTTCTCACTTTTAATTTTCGAGTTTAATATTCTAATAAATGTGTACATGCTAATGCAATCGACAAGATAACCCTGATGAAGAAAAAAAAAGACACACCCTCAACTGCTCTGAGATGTTGTACGCAACTAAAGTAAACTACCATCTAAATGCTTCTGCAGAACTAACAGGTATTAGAGTTTTGCAATCTATCCTATATGGCATAGATTTGTACAATGACAATCAAATTAATTTGAGCAAAGGTTATGCAGAATCTAAGGAGTTTCAACTGCCAACCATTTTAAATTTGTGGTTACAAATCTCTTCTGGAATAAAGCAAAAGTGTTATTAGTAGTTGCAACTTTTAAAATACTTAACTTGCAGTTTAGCACCTCCTTATTACAAATAAATAACTTATCACTTATCACTTAGTAATATTAAACAAAATAGCACAGAAGGAAGTCTAGATTTGTTCCAGCATATGAAACTGTGGTGGTTGAAAAAAGAAAAAAACACAGTCATTGGCAGAACTTGCTCTCCGATATAAAATGCGTTGAAAGCTTCACCTGGAATGCCTTTATTTGCAGTAGACTACCCAATGTCTTCAATCAGAAAGTAATCTGATAGGAAACAGCAGTTACCAGGTCAGTTGCAATCCAGACTACTGATCAGGCATTTTATCAACATAATTCTAATCTTTTTAAGGTACAGGATCCCACTATGTAGTCAACTGACATCTTTTTTTTTCTTTGTTTTTTTTTCTCCCTCCTTATATTTTCTTGGCTGTTTTTCCCTTTGCTTTCCTCTTATCTTCTCTCTCTCTTCCTTCATATCCAGCTAGAAGAACACAAGTGCATATTACAACACTAATTAGGTATAAATATGCAATGTTCATTTAAGAGTCAAAGGAGGAGTTACCTGAATATAAGTCACCCTGATAAACAGAGTTTAAAGCAATGTACCTCTAGCAGGAAAAGACCCATCAAAATCATTTCCAGTTGGAACAAGGAAGTTTTTCCAATATGACACCTTATATTTCTGCTTGCATAGGCAGTCAGGAATCCAGAGCTTCGCTGAAGGCCTTCGCAAATGCTGCTTTTGCTTCTTTGGGTGAGTTGGCAGTGTATTTACGTCTTTGTATTGAAACAACAAAGTATTTGGATATATCATTTGGAACTTAAATTTGTGGCGTAACAAATATGCACAGTAAGGAGATAGAAGTTGTCTTTTCTGTTTTATTGGTAGGGGAAGGTATTGGGCGAAAGTAATTTTATATCCATTCCAGGTTATAAATGTTTTTGCTTTGTCTGCTGCTAATATTTTTTGAACATATTGCAAATTTAGAATTTTGACATAAACTTGTCTAGGCTTGGTATGATCCTGGTTGCTATGAAGTGGTCGGTGAGCCCTTTCTATCATTGTTTGCGATGCAATTAAGTCATTTGGCAAGAGCCAACTGAAAATCTATGTGGGAGTGTGGTACAGTTGTTCCTATTTGTATTTTTCAGTAATACCCCTTACCAAAATATTATTGCACCTGCTTCTGGCCTCTAAATTAATTAATTTTTGTTGGATTTTTAAAACTGCCACATTTTTTCCTCCAGTTCCTTACAGAGTTTGTCAATTTTGACTTGATTTGTATGTGTTCTAGCTTTGGTTTGGTCAAGTCTTATAACAATTTAATTTAGAGTGCTTCCAAAATCAGATAATTGTTGTGTGAAGTTGCATATGGCCATTTGAAGAAGTAAGAGGGCTGATTCTAAGTCATCCATGCTGAAAAGCTGGTCCGGTTTTGGTTTCACACTAGATTTTGGGTTATCCTGCTGTTATTTGGACGTAAGTTTTCTCTTTGCTAACAATTCCTTTTCAGGTGATGCAATAGCCAATAGCTTAGTCTTAGTGGTTTGAATATCCATTCCATCCATTATGTCTTGTACTTCACTCCTTTGAATAAGTTTATTGTTTTTCTGTTATTTTCTTCTCCCACAGGCCCAGTCACATGTGGAGAGTAACTCCCGAATGATTGGGATTTAAATTATCTTTTAAATTAAACAAACTTTTACGTTGAAGAATGAAGATTCATTTTCCTGAGAAAGTTCTTGGTTGTTTTTTTATTCTAGATAGCTGTTTTTGATAGGGTTTTAGCTTTTATTGCGTGGCTTAATGTAAGTATAATTATTATTTGTAGGGAGCCACATGGAAAGGCTGCCTACTGGATATCCACAATCTTGGGATCTTTTAAGGCATGTCATTTTTATTTATTTTTCTTACTGCAAGCTGTCTGAAAAAGGAGGATAGGATAGGAGCAGTAGCAGCTCTCACTACCAGTGTCCATGTCTCATTCAAGTTGTGTTATCTGAGATACATGGGAATTCCTTGCTGTTCCCCAAATAAAATAAATATAAGCTGAATATTTAGTAAATTATTTTCTGTTATATTTAGCAAAACATGTAAAATATGTTCTAAATGACATTTATCAATATGCCATGGATAGCAGTTTTATACTGGCAGCATAACAAATAGAAGAGGAAAGTCAGTGTTGCAGATAGCAGAGAATTTTTGTAACTGCTTATCATCACCATTCTTACTACTCATCTGGCTGATCTAACTGCATAAGCTGCAAGTGCATCAATTTGTTCCAATAAATGAGATGGCTGCCAAATGCAGTAGAGGCAGCCATCTAGGCATCCATCAGGGCGATTTCTCTCATTAACCTAACCTCTTATCTGGTGGCTGACATAAACACTCACCAAAGTGAGAGATCACTATACCTTCTCTGATGTGCACAAGTCTGCAAATGCACAGTGAAAATTACCATGCAAATAGCCACTGTTAGTGTCACTGGCATAATGGGTAGCACACTTACCTTTGGTGCTGGAAGACCAGAAGTATGTTGGTTCTATTCCTTCTCTAGTGACTGGATTGCTGACACAGCATTAGGGAGGTGCTGCACTCATAAATGATTCATCCTTCAAATGAGATGTTAAAACAAGATCTTATCTGATTGAGTTGGTGGTAGCTCAGGCAGATGTAAAAGCGCCCACAGCAACAACTGAAAAGATTATGTGAGATTTCCAGATGCAGTGACCAAATTACCTTACCACCTTGGGATACTTCTGAAAAGTGGCCATTAGACTAGTAGGACTAATCCAGTCAACAAAGGATAACTAAAGTAAAGACATCTGGATAGCCTGTGCCTTACTGCAAATTGTATACCAGTATCCCACTTTAATCAAAAAGTGTAGCCCTTACAGCAGACTGGACCACCTCTGTACTAGCAGAACTGGCTATCTTCTATTGTCCCAGACTGACTTCTTCAGCAGCTGCATATTTCTCCTCTCCCTATTTTCCAAGTCATCTACTTTATTAACCAACTAAGTGTTTTGTTTAAGAATCAGTTCTTTCTGTGTTTCCTCTTCCTTAAGTCTGCTTTCTAAGTCATTTAGAGAAATCTCTATTCCTGTTATCCTTGTCTGGTGTTATTGTAGCATTTCCTTGAGGGTGTCAACCTGTTTTTGACTGCTTGTTTTAAGATTATCTAGGTTCTCTTTAAAATCATGCATCTTTAAAGACAACTCCTGCTGGGTTGATGTCATCTGTTGCAGTTCCTTCTTTAAGGCAGCATCCTGGTGAGAATTCCTTGAGTTGCTCATTTTAACAAGTAAATATATCTCCAAGCTTTTTGACAGGAAATTATTTGTAAAACTTCACCAAAGTTTCTAATTATGTAAATTAGTCCTTTATCTATAAAATAAAAAATAAATAAATAAAGCAAGGAGACCCTCTGTCGAACCACTGAACCACTTTATTTAGCGCTTTTGTCGGCGTTTGCCTCATGACTTCAGAATGATTTAAAAAACATTAAAGACTTAATTAAATATAAAACTTGTTACATCACATGATCTCATCTAAAATAGCCATAGGCTGAAAGCCCCATCAATCAAACCTGATCCCAGTACAATTAGTACTGAATGTCATACATAGCATTGGCCTATGACTCAACCTTGTTGTATGAAAATCATCACAGTGAAGTTTTATATGATAATACAAATTTAGATATATTTGTCATACATAATCTACTATTGTCAACATTAAAATTCCAGTTAGTCTAGAAAACATTAGATCTGACCCAATGCTTATTGTAATAACAACTGCTACAAATGAAACTCAGACCTGAGTTTCAAAAAGCATGAGATGGACAACATATCATTTAAAATGGGTTTTTTTGTAGCATTACATCTGAGCTGCCAGAGTAATTCCTTGTATTCAAGGAATACATCTACTGGGTTGGCCCTCCCCTGCTACCCTCTGAATTTGTTCTAATACAGAAAATTTAAAATGATGCTGTGGAAACTCTATTATATGCTTAGCCAGGGCGTTATTCCCATTGCCCTTCCTGCTATCATAAGCATGCTGATAAATATACTTATTCAAGCCATTGATTGTTTTACCAATATAAAATTGGTCACATACTTGGCAAATTGCAATGTACACTAAACATTTACTTTGACAATTAAATTTTCTTTTCAAGTAAACCTTACCATAACCCTTTATAAAAATGGTGTTAGAGTCAATTATGTAAGGACATTGTGCACAATGTCCCCATTTTCTCATTTGTCCTTCCCTCTCTCTTGGATGGTTACTTTCCAGGAGATTTTTTATACATAAATCTCTCCTGTATACTACACAAGGCTTGTCACCTAATCTTGATTTACAAAGTTCATCCGTAGTTAATATAATCCAGTTGTTATGTAGGACTTCTCTAATGTTATAGTACAAGGGGTTGAAGGTAAGAATCATGGCTTCCATAAAGCGTCTAATACCCTTTTCCTGAGTGTCTGTTGGTAAATTAACCATTGCCCCCCTCAGGGGAGGTATCAGGCGGAACTCCCAAAAGTGGGGCGAAGTATCCACCACTTTTTTTTCCTTTTACTTCCTCCAGAATTGGATCATTAAATGACACAGGGTAACCCCTTCTACCAAGCATCGTTCTTAGTTTATCCATCTCTTGTACAAACACAGTGTATTCACTTATCATCCTTGCTAATCTAACACTCTGTCCTTTTACCAAAGATTTTTTTCTGGTGTATAGGATGGCAACTCTCAAAGTGTAACAGGGTGTTAGAGTATGAAGATTTCCTGAACAACGCAGAAGTGAATCTCTGGTTGTGTGTATCTTTTTGTATGGTAATGTCCATTAATAAAATCAAAGTTTGATTCCATGGTGAGATTTAAAAACCCAGTGCTCAAGTTCAAGTACCCAAGGAATTGCTACAGTTGTTCTCCTGTGCCATCCCAGAAAATTAATAAATCATCTAGGTATCTCCCATAGAAGCTACAATGTTTAAATAGTTCATGTTTAAACACTGTATTAAGTTCCCACTGTACTAATGCAATATTTGCAAAGAGGGGGGCACAAGCAGCCCCCATTGCAACTCCTATTTTTTGCTTGAATAACTAATTTTCAAATAAGATAAAATTATTATGTAAGATTAACTCCATGAGAGTCCTGTGCATTAAAATCCTAGAATGACAGTGTGAGGAATGAGTGCACAGGAAGTCGTAAAACATGCTGATACCCTCATCATGGGGGATCACTGTGAATAGGTCTTTTATGTCCATGGTAACGAACATCAAATTGTCAGTATATATATTCCCTTGGGCTTTTTAAGACAATCCCAGGAATATTTTAATACATGTGCATGTTGATCTAAAACATGTTTTAAATTATAGTCAATAAATGTTGCTAAATTAAAAGTTTTTGAGCCTTTGGCATCCACTATTGGCCTAAGGGGGGGGATCATCCCTACTCTTATGTATCTTTGGGATGCCGAAAATGGTGAGGATACGTGGATGTTTTTGTATTAAGAAACCATGTTCACTAATAGAAATTTGGTTATTCAGTAACAAATCGTTTAAACAAATGTCAGTGTTCCTATAGGAAATATTTAATTCATTTTTTGATAGTTCCTCGTATGAGTCAGTAAACAAATGTGTCTGCATTTTATCAATGTACTTATATTGGTTCATAATAACCAGTCCCCCACCCTTGTCAGGTTTCATCACCCTTATGGAACTACTATTGACTATTTCGTTTAATGACTCAACTTCACTATCAGAGAGATTATATGTACCCTCCCTACTTTTATTGTAGTGTTAGTTTCTAATTTGTTCCATACATAGGTTCTCAAATACATGTAGGGTTGAATGCAAGGGTGGGTAAAATGTACTATTTTTTTTACATCCTCCTATGTTCCTGTAACAGTTATCATTATCAAAGTACATCCTAAAATTGAGTTTCCTAACAAACAATTTTAGTTCATGGTAAAGAACTTTCTATTCTAGATGTTCTAGTGGGTACGAAGTTCAATCCTTTTTGAAATAGGTTAGCCCATGATGTACTAATGTCAATGTCACTGTAATTGTATATCTTAAAATCCCCAAAGTCATTTGTAACAATAGTGCAGGGTTGTCTTATTTCATCCCCTATCACCTGTTCGGCATCCATCGCCCTCCCCCCCTGTATGGTCTGCCCCTGTTGGAATAAAAATCCTGAGAATTGCCACTGCCTATTCTCTCCTGGTTGTAGTAATGTTGTTGCCGATTCTGGAGGTGCTCCGGCCTCCTCAAAGGCACATCTAAAGGGACGGTTTGTTCTACTGCCTGATTCATAATCTCTTCACTCATACCAGTGTCACCCATAGTGTAATTATCAACATCCCTATCCTGTGCTCTTGATATATTGTTGTTGGGTAATGGGTAGGCTCTACCCTGCTCATAATCAAGTTTATCTCTTTCTAATTTTTTACCGTTTTTATTTTTTTTTTATCACAGTCATAGCTTTATCTACATTAACCAGCACAGCATTATATTCATTCACTTTAGATTGAAACAAGTCATTATGTATACTTTCATTTAAAGCATCAATTCTGATTTTTAAACTGTTCATTTTCTTGTCATTGTCTCTAATAAGCACTTCTAGTAACTCACAACCATGCCTGTTGAAAATGGCAAGTAATTCATTATGTAAGTCAGAGCCAAACACAGTACCTGTTGGAAATTTCTAAGTTCTTAGTCCCTTTGGAACTTATTGTCAGCGAACCTATTCCCTGAGGTAACAGTTTTCCATCTGAAGCTTGCTTCCTTTATCTATAAGATTTTATACTTTGAAGAAAAAAAAGAATATTTTTTTCTGTCTTATTTAACTAGGTATATGGAGCTCTAAAATACTGCTACTTTCAGTAAGCCCCCACCCCGAAAAGTGCCACTTTTGATAGAAGGGAGAGCTGAAGTTTATTCCATCAAAGAAGATCTTGTTGTATTCTGGACCAGAGTTTCACAATATTGTTTTGATAAAACATTTTAATATATTGATGGAAATAGATTCCTAAGTATTTCAAGGAGTGGTTTAACTTAATTTCCATTGGGAAAGGAAAAGTGCTTAACTGGTGTGCATGACTGACTGGTAAGATTGAGGATTTCTCCAGGTTAAGCTTATAGCCAGCAAATCTAGAGAAAGAATCAGTTGATGACAGGATTTTCTTGAGATCTGAGTAGGGTAGCATAAAGTATATGCTTAAGTCATCAGCAAATACAGACATGGTAATCTTGCTTTTATGAAGGATAGGAATGTGGTGGAAGGTTTTCTGTGATACAAGTAAAAGTAGAGTTTCAATGTGTAAGTTAAATAAATAGGGAAGGCAGCCTTGTCTAATTCCATTTTTGATATCAAGTCTCATTATTTTCTAACTTCTCTCTTTAATGATTTTGCAGTACAAAAGTATGGTGCACAAATGAGGACATTTGGTGACCCATTAGTACTTTTGAACGGTATGACTGTATGAATCTTTGATGCCTGAGGCCTACTACTTGATAATGGACACATATAAGTCACATAAGTCTCTGTTGTCACATGTTAAAGTAATTTCTGTACAAATCACCCACCTTTTACTTGCCTACATTATCAAGTAACAACATACAAGTACAGTATATGCCATTCATTTGTATTATTAAACATTACACTCCAGGTTCAACACTTACCTTGTAAATCCAGCAGTTGAAACAGTTCTAGTTCAGCGCTGACTCTGTCTGATGCTAGGAGTATACACAACCATTACATGGATAGGTAAAGGTTGTGAGCATGCCTGGCATTAATATTACTATATGTATGTGCATAGGAGGAAGGTTGTAGTCAAAGTCAAAGTAAACTTTATTGTCGATCATATATACACAGCAGTGCAAGCTGAATGAAATTATGTTGCTTTAGTCCCCATGCAAGACATAACAATGAACACAGACTTTGAATGACAGTAAGACTAATGCACATATAGTAATAATTAAAATATTAACAAAACATTAAAATACCACAGTTGACTTCACATTGTGATTACTTAGAATATTGCACTTTATCAGTTGTAGTATGATATATTCTGATGTTCATATTGCACATGTATGGAGTGGTGACTCACTCCTGACTACTGCACATTCAGGAAGTAATGGCATAAGAAATCAGGCTAACTGTATCAGTTATTAAAGCAATTTGCCAGAGTGATTACTATAAGCCCCTTAGGTGGTGAGTATGCATGCTATGCAGTGCCTCTTAGCCAATCTAAAGGCATATTGAGCACCCCTATGTCTGCCTACACCCACAGCAGTTGTGGGTCCCCACTCTGACTCCTCACCTGCATGTGGCTATGGAGACCTTGCCATTGGTGGTGGGATGTGTACCCCTTCCCCTTTTTGATCCTGCTGAAGCTGTTTTCTCAGGATGATGCTGTGTAGCATGGCACATACAGTGAATACTTTAGTACATTCTGTGGATTGTACAGCAGGGCTCCCCCAGATGTATCTAGCATGAGAACCATGACTTCAGCAGCCCAAACACGTGCTCTATGATATTTCTGGTTAGACCATGTGTACCATTATGGCATTTCTCAGTGAGTGTGTGTGCATTTCTAAAGGGCATCATCAGCCATGGTTCCAGTGCATGACCTTCTTCCCTCAGTAACAGTAAATGACCCTGTGGCATATTCCCCCTACTGTACACCTGAGACATTTGGGAGGTATGCCAGATATGTGAGTAGTGGTAACTGACTGCGTTTCCAGCAGAAATGTTCAGAGGATTCCCTTGGCATTACACATGACTTGGCAGTTAATAGAGTGGAAGCACTTTCCATTTATGTAGAGCCTTCCTGTTCCCTGGGTTTGCCTAATTTCTATATGTGTGTAGTTTACGGCACCCAGTGCTTCAGGGTAGTGTGTTACAGGGTAGAACTCCTTCATATTTGTGGTCCTGTTCTCAGGAGTATAGGAAAAATATATGTGGTCAGTGGCATGTTGTAGCATAGCATTCAGGAATTGATAGAGGATCCTGGATGCTGATGCCTGTGACACCCCCAGCATGTCCCCTGCTGGTCTCTGAAAGGTTCCTGTAGCTAAAATTCTAAGTGCTGCACATACCTTTGTCTCCACTGGAGTGGCTTCCCTTCAGTTTGCCCTGGCTCTCAGTTGAGGACAACAGAGGTTGCAGAGCTCCTGTAGGGTGTCTCTATCCACCCTGTAGCACTCTCCAATTTCCATGTCATGTAGATTGTAATAAGTTAAAAAGGGGACTGAAAACTCTTCTCTTTCTTGGCCTTGGTCTATAAGCAGCAGCAGTATACACTTCAGCCTTTTGCACATACACACGAATTAAAGTAACAGCAGCCCCTAACAGTGTTTCTCTGTAGACTGCTTTCTGTGGCTGTAGTCCAAATGTTTTTAGAATTCACAAGGAATACCAGCACTGCCTTTCTGTGGCTGTAGTCCAAATGTTTTTAGAATTCACAAGGAATACCAGCACTGACTGAGTCTACACAGTTGCCTTATAGCTTGTTGAATAGCTCCTCCATCTTGGATTGCATGATTAGCATACAATTCTGCTGCTTATGCTGCAATTAGCATGCCACGGTGTTTATCTTGTTTGCGGTGCTCTACACCATGTAGAACCGCTTACTAAATCCAAAGCTGTGCGCTACTTTGTTCGCACCAGTATAAACGGACCATATAGGCTTTATTGAATCTGACTGAATTTTTTTTTTGACAGAATTTTGTATGGTATCTGATTACTTACTGCATAGTTACATGGTTAAATGATTAATAAATATGAAAGTGAAAATATAAAATTGCTTCACTGAGATGTTCACAATGATCACCTTAGCCAAGCCATAAATAGGTTACCACTGCTTAACCCTTTCATTTATTCAGCTTGGCATTGGTCTGCCTCATAATTCTAGAAACAGACAGTCTTAAATTTGTTTAAGATTAAAGTTATAACCCTTATCACACTGGGCCAGTCAGATGTCATTTTCTTAAGTTCTGTCTTGACTATTGAATATACTCATTAGCTTGTTATGACTGCCAAATTTAGATGACTACTTGACATATCTTTAGAGACAGGCCTCTGTTCAGACACATTCTTGAACAACATTGAAACACAATTTCATGAGTGCGTATTAGGACTGACATCTTTTTTTCATTTTACAAAGAATTATCTAAACTATTTTGACTACTAGTAGTGGCAAAACAAAGCCAAATGTCACTTGGAGCAAAAGTACAAATGCACAGTGTATAAAGGATTTTAAACATTGTGTCCTGTTTAATGTTTATTAAGCAACACATGAATAAAACTGGCTGAAAATAAAAGGCTGCAGTCAAGTAGTTGGAAGTACCAAAGTCATGGCAGAACATAACAGGAGATGGCCAGAATGCATTGATTAAGTGTGGCAAAAGAGAAGCATGAGGGATGATGGCTGAGTAAGAGGGAATCCATGTGAAAGTGGCAAAATAAAATTTTATAAAAATATCAGTAAAGAAGTTATTCTAGCAGAAAAATGGCTGAATTTCATAGCTTGCAAGATGTGAAATGTTTGTGAAGCTTCATCCTCTCCTACATAATGAATGTTACAATTTTATGGTCAGGCAAAAGCAATTTTTCCAGCATCCTCCTAAAGGTTATACTGAAGGGTATATTGGGTTGTTCACAAGGGCAGTCCATAGCTCAGGTCTGGTGGACATATTTCCTTTACATTTTGATAACATTGACAGCCCTGGTGCTTGTAGTAATGAAGGAATGATTTCTTTTTAGTGTATTTATTTGTTATCAGGGTAATTATGTATGCCATAGCCTTGGCTGACAACAAACGCAAGCATAAATAGTATATGTGCTTTTACGAACATGTATGTATGCATCTATATATATATATATATATATATATATATATATATATATATATATATATATATATATATATATATATATATATATATATATATATATATATATATATATATATATATATATATATATATATATATATATATATATATATATATCTTTATATCTATCTATATATATATATATATATATATATATATATATACACACACACACACACACACACACACACACACACACACACACACACACACACACACATATATATATATATATATATATATATATATATATATAAAGCAATCATTCAACCTACTTTACTGTTTACATTATCCATATGTAGACAATATGGAACCCTATCATATTTTTGTATCATTGATAGTGAGTATTTGTCCCTTTTTTCTAATTCTTTCATATCATGTTCATACCCCTTCTTATTAAATCATATTTCCCTTTTCTCTACTTGTTGTATTATATGACAATCAGTTTGAAAAGGCTTCTAGAGATGTTAATATATGTTAGATGACAGCAATTGTACTATCAAATATTTTGCAGTTCTTTTTCTTACTGTGTGGATGTTTAGCAGTTCCTATCTCTGTTCTGTATATTTCATTGAAATTGCCTGCTAAATTTAAAATAACATGGCTGGAATTATCAAATTTTTAAGGCATGTGCGATGATTTGAGGTAGTACCAGCATTGCTAGCTGGAGTTTTGTAAAGAATTATATGTCGTTGGAATATCAAACTGATTTGTACAGATGCTTTTGTTAAAAGTGTATTTGTAAAGTTGCTTGTGTTAAAAATGTAACAACAGTGGGTCCTGCTGAACAGAAAAGAAATATACATGTATATCAGACTGCATTGTTGTAACTGATGACATGCATATATTTTAACAGAGGATACTGGAAGGGAAGGAGTTAAGCTCAGCCCAGCCAACCTTAAGAAAAATAGCCTGAAATTAAATGACTTTTAGGCCATAAAGATTGTATCTCATAGATCTGAATGCAGCCAGAGATACAATGTCTGTGAAAAGCCTGGGCTGGGATCCTGCTCTATTGTTCTTACTGGTGCACTAATTGCTACCCCGGTGTGTCAGAAAATGGTATGTTCGTTTCTGCAGGAAGGGTGGAAGTGTTGGAATTGATTTACAGTTTCCAGATGCTGTACTAAATCTTAGCTAAAGTTCTATGTGTGTATTTTGACACATCAGTGCCAGATCCTGGCTCAGATTCTAGTGTGGGAACCACAGAGTCAGGTGACCAGATGTCAGGTCATTATGTAGTCAGCACTGAAATTGCATTTGAATACTAGTGAGATATGTGAGATGCACTCTGTTTTTTTACCTTACAAGACATTCATCCACTTTCATCTTGCCTTGCTTTAGTAAGTAACTAGGGAACAGTAATTCTTCAGTCAGTTAAAAATAAAGTGAGATTAGCTAAATGTTGTTTTTTCTTTATCTGAGTCTTCCCATCTATGTTGTTTTTTTATATTTCCTTTGATTGAAACACTGATGTTTATTGTTAATAGATATTCAGTATTTTCATGTTTTTTATTACTTAATTTTTAAATATATCTAAACTTTTCATTGTGGATGGTAGTTTAGAAAATATTTAACCTTTAATTTTACTTGCATTTATTTAGTGGCACTGTGGCACCACGTTCCTGAAATTCTTGCTGTTTGGTTAAAATCTACCATTTAGTATAAGTATTAATTTTACTAAGTGTAATTGGGTACCCTGGTAAGAGTCTTAAAGCAGCTGGCTTAGGGTGTTCTTGTGGCAGTAAGTTTGCCTTATAGTCTGGGTGGAGGTGGCCGAGTCGTTAAGCTGTGCCAGCCTTTCTCAGGTGTGTGTGTGCGTGTGTGTGTGTGTGTGTGTGTGTGTGTGTGTGTGTGTGTGTGTGTGTGGAAATCAAATCTCAAAGAGAGTGTGTGTGACAGCTACTTTGAGCAGGGAGACTGAAAGCATTGATTTCAATGGAGGACTTGGCTTGGAACACCGGGCTAAGGACTCAGCTCTATAGTGGTCAGTGGGGAGCCTTATTTGGAGCCTGGAGAGAAAGCCCTTTCCCAGGATGGAGTGTGCATTTCCTGCGTGCTCTTATTTGAAATTGTACTTGGTACAGTGAGCTGCATCTGAAAATACTGTGCATGTCTATTTATTTCACAGTAAACATTCCCCACCAGTGTCACTGGTGAGTATTGAGGCTCCTTGATTACTGACCTAGAAGAGAGATGTCACAGCATACATCCAAAAATAAAGTACCTTTTGGCCATGCAGAAACATGTCACCAGTATAGCCTAAGTCTGCAGTCATAGCCAAGTTGTTGTGTCTGAGACATGAATGTCAAGATATTCACCATGAAAATGAAGGAAAGTGAATCTTGACATCTTTGCCAAGAAAACAATACTACTTAGTTATGACCCAATATGATCATAATACTTAGTAATGCACAGAGCTTCAGCTGCTTCCATGTATTACCATTTTCAAAAAGAGTGTAGAATTGTGAACTGTTTTATAGCTTTCAAAGCTGTTTAGCATTAAAAACTCAATCAGACAGACAATAGACAGATGACAAGTTTACTTCTGATTGACTACAATTTTTTTATTATATGGCACTGAGAAGAGCTCTATGACCCTCAAATGTGGTTTAGCTTCTTGCCACTGGCCTGTTCTGTATTGACCATCTGTATGATCTAACACAAGTATAGATCATAACACCTGTGAAAGCCATACATAACAAAACGTATGCTGGATTTACCCACGGTTGGTGTGGTTTGGTCAGGAAGGTGAAGCCCAAGTGGCTAAACAAAGACAACTGTGGGTAAAGCCAGCATTACCCACACCCAGAAGTGGGTTATTGCTATTATACAATGACATTATTTAAGAAAAGAAAAACTTACTTTTCTTAAATAATGACATTGTATAATGCCTCCGTGCTGCCCTTCCGCAGCCGTCTGGTATTCTGTGGCAGTTCTGATGTACTGCATATGCGTATGCTTATGAAGTACATCAGAGCTGTGGGTGAAAGCAATGGAGAAAGCAAGATCTCCGTTGGTGTTTACAAAGTGTCGCACTATGTTAAAGGAGTTTAATATAGCGAGACAGCTTTAAAAAAAGCAACGGAGTACAGAAGATCTCCGTTACTTTTTTTAAAGTTGTCTCGCTATGTTAAACTCCTTTAACATAGCGAGACCGTTTCTAAAAAGCAACGGAGATCTTGTGCTCTCCATTGCTGTAAAAAAAAAAAAAAAGACTTATACTAATGGAAAAAGTCCAGGCGACCGGACCTTTTTCCATTAGTATAAGTCTTTGATTTACAACTTGCACGCTGACCAGTGTGCATGTTTTGGAATATTAATGGGGGGTCATTGTATAATGTAGAATAGGGAATGGAGGAAAGAGGGGGAAGAAGTATTAGAGAAGGAAGGGAGATAGGGAACTAATGGGGCCAGTGACAAGATGGGGAAGTGATGGTGGGGTAGAAAAGGGGCGGAGGGTTTGACAGACAGAGAAGTAGAGAGAAGAAAGGGTGTTAAGAGAAGGGAAAGGAAATGGAGATAGGGGAGAGGAAAAGAGAGTTAAGTTCGAGGGTTTTGTGGGAAGAGGTTAGGTGATGATAGCTTGTGTAACACCACGGTTGCATAACCACTTGGAGAGAAGGTGGTTATGTAAAGTGCTTTTAAAGTTGGTGGGGGACTGCTGTAGATGTACAGGGGGAGGACGGTTGTTCCAGATTTTGGCAACATTCCAGGAGTACAAGAATTTGCCTGTTGATAGTTTTGGTTTATGAGTTTGGAGAAGAAGGGGAGTTCTAGCCCTTGTAGTTCTTTTAGGGCTAGACAGTGGTGAGAAGAGTGGTGGCTGTTAGTTGCGAATTTAGAAATTTAACTTCCCTTCTTAATCGGGGTTGATTCTAGTGCCTGTGGACATCATGAGCTTATTCTAATTTTCTAATTAAAATTAAAGTGAGATACATCAGATGAATAGATTTTTAACAGGATATTGTAATGTTTCTTTAAATGTATGTAATTATGTTGTTATATCCTGTGGCTGATGATAGATACATGTTACTTAAATCATTTGATGTGGATGTTTTATAACAGTCTGATAAAGAGTTGCATGACAAATAAAACTTTGCAGGGGAATATTTCATTTTATTATGAAACATGATACTTTTTAAATCCTTTTATTTCCTTTTCCTGCATATATCTTGCTTAAAATCTCCATTCTGTCCCATATTCCCCTGCCTATCTTGGTACCATCTAATCAGTCTTCTCCTATTTGCTCTATTCTTTTCCTCCTTACATCTGTGTTTAACTGGGAGAGTGGTGATAGGAGACAGGTTGCATGTTTGTCATCCACTAGGGATTACATTTTCTCTTGCTTTAAGTCTAACTCTGGTGCAAGTCTTGCAAGCTTATACAAGTGAGGTATTTTAGGGTCATAGGTGGTTACTAGGCAGTGGTGGTGTAGTGGTTAGCATTGCCACCTCATAGCAAGAGGTTCTCTGGTTTGATTCTTGGCTGGAGCACCTTCTGTGTCAAGTCTGCATATCCTTCCCACAGTCGAGTGATGTTTAAAGACATGCAGGTAGGTGCGTACGTGAATGGGTGTGCCTTCTTTGAAGGTTGGACTGGCACCTCAGCACCATAAAAATCCACTGACAGTCATTAGTGGACCAGAGTTCTGCTGTGGTGACCCCTAACCAGGAAAAGCCGAAAAACATTACTTTAGGTGGTTACTAGGCAATCAGCCAAAGAGTCATTTTAAGCCTAGCCAAGTGTCTCCCACATTTACCAAAATATGGTTGATATGTGTTAATATACAAAGGGATTATACGGTTATGATCTAGACTTGTACACATTAAGCATTCACAGACTGGTCCTACCCATTTGGAAAATAGATGCCAAACTGGGGGTAAATCTGTCATTTCCCATCCATTGCTCCACATTATATTTGAACAGATTTAGGGATGAGCTTTACTTCACATGGATATGAAGCCTGTTCCAGAGAAGGGGAAGTCTTTGAAGCACATACCTTTTCCTCCAACATGCCTTGTTTATGTCATACACAAGGTTTAGGTCCTTACAACAGGTATTTCTGATGTGATTTGTTTTTTTGGATGTGCAACAAATCCACCAGTGTGGGATCAGAAAACTGTAGGCTAGCAGAGATCACCATGCAGCAGACTGTGGGGGACTGAATACAGGAACAGGACTTGTTTACTACCAGTAGTCTCTTTGTGAAGAACCTCCTTGGTCTCTAAAACTGTTTCAAGTGCCAGGATAGGTACATGCTGAAGGGTACATTGTACTCAATGATTGGTCTGATGAGAGCTGAGTACAGTGGAACAGTGACCTCCATGGACATAGATGCCATGCCCTTATCTATTAGTGGTGTAACATAGAATAATTTTCTCATCACGGTAGACACATGGTGGTCAATGGTCAGGTTATTATCAACTTGTATTCCCAGCTCACTGACCAGTGGATCTACTTTTAGGAGTGTTTTATCAATGTGACAATTTCTATTGGGTACTATTTCCAAAGAGTACTATTAGGCATTTTTTCACATTGAGAATTAGTCCATGACTCTGGCCATGCTTGTTTGTCTTCGTCATGCCTTCTTTAAGGGTATCTGTGTCTTTAGGGGATTCAGTGATCACACCTAGTTTACAGTTGTCTTGTTATTCCTTTTACAAAAACAGGCATTATTCTTACATATGCAATGAAAGCTACTAATTTTGCAGCTTGTCAGAGCCAATTGATTGTCCATAGCCCTTCATGTACATGTTATATATGTGTTGTCTGGCAGGTGTCAGCAATGTAGCTGATCAGACTGCCTCCCTCATCTATGAATTGGTAAACAGAAGCTGGCTGTTCACTCCTGCACTAACCAACACAGGTCACTGCCAGGACTTTCTGTCTGTACCACAGAACCAGCATGGCAATTGGCAATTTACTGATTTTGTATATATTTTTGCTAGAGTTGCTCCAGCTTAAATACTTTTTTTTATTTATAACCGAAAAAAAGGAATGAAGTGCTAAAGACACTAATAACTTTTTTTCATTTGCTTGTTTTGAAGAATGTCTGCTTGAACTGCAGAGAACAGATTCAAGGGTCATAGCTGTTTAAGGGTATCAGAAGTCAAGAGGTATAGAGGTCAAGATTCATCTATCATTAATATGCAGACTTTATTGCCACTTATAACTTGTGCAATTAAAAACAGATTGTCACACAGCATCCTGTTTTTGTATGAATTTCTGAATACATTCCAAAGGGCTGAGTAGCTTTTCCCTTACATGGAGAGAAAGAGCGAGATACTGAGAGAGAGGGAGAGAGAAAGTTAAAAGTGCCACACCAATAAGTTGTAAGATTATTATACATTTAATATTGACATGGATTATAATACTGATGTGCAGAGAAAAGTGTTTTATTTGGAAGAAGCAACTTTTTTCCTCAAATATTATATATACTAAAAAATGACTTGAGAGCTAGAAAATTAGTCACTTTTTTAACAAGAAGAAGCATTACCTACATTATGAAATGCAAGAGTCTTTCATAATATCTGGTTATTCTTTATGCAGATGATTAATTTTTAGGGTGTACAGACCATTTTCTTTATTTTTTGCTCTATTCAATTATTTTTGAGCATAGTAGTAATTCAATCATTATGCAGATCCCTGCAGGGTACTTCCTGCATGGAAGGAGTATCAATATAATAAGCCTTTACAACCTTCCCAGTCTGCCAAAATGTATTTATGTGTGGTGGGTGCATATATGTGTGTGTATATTTATATATGTGTGTGTGTGTGTGTGTGTGTGTGTGTGTGTGTGTGTGTGTGTGTGTGTGTGTGTGTGTGTGTGTGTCTATGTGCATGTTCATAGGTTCGTAGTTATATACTAGGCTAAACACCACCAGAGCCTTTATAGGCATAGCTATGCAATCAAACTCAGTTGTGTCCCTATGTATCATGGGCATTTATTAGCAGGGATTATATTAGGATGTTTCTAGAGGTTATGTGGGGGCTATGTTAGTTTGGGCATTACTATCTGCCTCTGTTATTTATATGTATTAGATCCTCTTGTACGATGTTTGTTTTTTTTCGGGGGGGGGGGGTTTCTATGATAGCATCCAATTTTCAGTCATCTGTGAACTTGGTCAGCCAACGGCCCTTGGCATTAGCTTTTACATGTGTGTGTGTGTGTGTGTGTGTGTGTGTGTGTGTGTGTGTGTGTGTGTGTGTGTGTGTGTGTGTGTGTGATGGATGTCTATGTGATGCATGCAGTAGACATGACAGTTTTCCTTCAAAATGTGTTATCCCAATCAAAATTTACTACAGGCATCATTTATCTGTTGTTACTTCTACAAAAATGCTTTATGTGTATTGTAGTAGAAGATGGTAGCAACTTGAATTAGCAGCTCCAATAAATGGGAAATAAAGCTTAATAGAGATTACTCCTGTAACCAGTTTTGACTGTACTTAGCTGTGGATAGTATTTTAGTGTCCAGTAAGTGCAACCGCCTCACTGCCTTGCTATCTGCAAACTAACAGCAGCACAATGGGACATCAGCAACTGATGAGTATTAAAATCCAACTCAGGTCCAGGCCTGAGTTAGATTCCCACTGCAGGATTGCATGAAGAGCCAGATTCAGTGGTGACTTTATTAAGCAAGTTATTATCTGATACCTTGGTGTTTAAGGCAGTATCATCTGACAATTGAGGCTATGCTAAAGGAGGCAGCCTTTCTGCAGATGACTTCATTTTTGCATGCCACAAAAAATCAGTAGCTCCAGTCTGTGATGGAGGAATAGCAGTACAAAAGTGAAGTCATTACAGAAGAAAGGGATGACCTGCAGAATACGTACCACAGCAATGTACGATACTGGGTACTCAAGTCCAAAAGTGGGTCAGTCAAGCAGTCCAGTGGTGCTCCACTTTTTAAATTTTGCAGTTATTGTTGGAGATGGTCAAAGAGGGGAAAACCTTTCACTGGGTGGATATAAAGTGAAACCTTTGCAAGACTTCCCAAGAGAATTGTTTGATAAATGTAGATCTTTTCCAGAAGTCTACTTCCTCTGTTACTGCAGCTCTGTTCTGACATTCTTCATCTATCTAGCCATTCTAATAATGAAATGGATAGAAGGCAAGGGAAAGGATAGGAAGGGAAGAAAAGGTATGCTTTCCTTATTGATGCACTTATACCTCTGCAGGAGAAATTCTCCAGAAATAATATTATAATCCCCCTTGTCTAACAATGCTGCTCAGACCTACAGCTTCATATATGCAGGGAAAGTTTCTGCACTGATGTCTAACCAAGAGAGTCAGTCTCTGACAAGTCACAACAGTGTCAGCAACATGCCCAGTGATGTTAGAAGCTGGCAGATGTCACCTAGGCAGGAGATACCAGACAACAATTTTAATATGCCTCTATAAATGTAAAGTACTTAAAAAGGGAAGAACAAAGGAGTTGGGAGGATGTAGTGAAAGAGGACTAGAAAAGAAAACTGTGACACCTACGTTCTGTCAGCTGAAACTTAATCACAATTTCTTCATCTGATCCAACTCAAGAAAGGTCTTTTGCTCCTTAAACTCAAGTAGCAAAATGACATATCATTGTTAAGTAAACCATGTCTTTCACATGACTCTGTGCCATGTGAGTCAGTTGTTATTTGTTCAAGAAATGTATCTCCTATCCCCAAGGTAGAGACAGATCTTGTAATTTCACAGTGTGTTTCCTTAAGCTGATATCATGCTGTTAAAAATTGCTCAATCTCTATCAGGATAAATTAGGAGGGGACAGATAACTCTCCTAGTTTGTTTTGCTTTGCATGAGTTAATGTATTACTAGTACTAGTCCAACAGTTCTCACTTTAATCCTTTTAGGTCTTGTGATATTTCCTGCTACTACTTCTTTTACACAGGATCAGCGATATTTCTGCGTTATTGTAAAGCATTTAATAGGACAAATCTGGTTTGTTATGGGTTTAATTTATTTAAGGCAGTTACAATGGTTTATCTTTCAATATTAAAGGTCTAAGTTCCAAAATTAAGCCTAATATCATACAGAATTTTATTAAAAGGCATAATTTGATGTAATATACTTTCACCCCAGGATTCATGAAGCTTGCGTTAGGTGCAGGCGTAGCATCGGCGTTCTAACACCAAATATGGCTGACGAGCGATTCAGGTCCATATACTATGCCTGCACAACTCCCGGGCCCTGTATGCTAATTACCCCATGTGCAGCAGTGTAGCATGCAAATGAAGGTATGTAGTGATCCAGGAAGTGGTGCAGGTGTAGTGTAAGCATGCAGAAATGTAAACTGTAGAAAACGGTTTACATTTTTGCAAACATAAATTCAGAACATTGACAGCTGACCAAACACATGTATTATATTGTTAATATATGCCAATGGCTAAATATATAGCCATTGGCATAAAAAAATGTACAAAATATAAAATTAACATTTAATATATATAGTCACACTATCGCAATGTGGAAACGCAGGGCAACGGTGCACAAAGGGGATTGCAAGGAAAATATAAAAATATAGAATAAAACTGCAATGAAACACATACCATGATTTCCCCATTATAGTCAATGGCAGGTATGCTACACCATACTATGGTGCAAGGGTTGCTAGGGGGCAGTGATAGTGTTATGCGCAGTAGCTAGGAATTAGTAGGCAATGCCATGCAAATGAGAGGAGTAATAGTGAATCACAGATTCCCCGCTGGTGTAAGGATGCACCTCACAGTGTAGCATTATTACACCGAGGTGTGCCCTTGAGCTAAAGATGACATCAAGAGAGGAGTGTGTCGCCATTGTTGTAAGCACATTGGAGCATTGCTAAACCGGTTTGCCCCTAGCTAGGCAAAGCTGCAGGATAGGGGTGTGTCGTATTGGCCATAGCTATGCTTAGCTGAGAGTACACAAGATAACCGAGTATGCATGTGAACAGAGATGAAAATGCATGTAAACCCGGTAAACAGGTTTGCGCAGCTCGCAATGCAGCTGAAACAGGAAGGCTATAGGAAAGAAATAAGGAAATGCTGCAGAAGTGAAATTGGAGTACATATGACTAATTAACACCTAGGAGCCTACAGTGGGCCATTGACAACAGCTAACAAGGCTGCAAGCAGCTACCTGCAGAACAGGAAAGGGAAGGGGCTGTACTGCAAAGAAAACAGTAAAGTGTCAAAGCAGAACAAAGCCGATTTGCAGTATATCAGCTACAAGGCGCATTTTGCCATGACTGGGTAGGGAAAGTACAAAACAAGAAAGACAGCAGGTGGATGCATGCCTTATAATGGGAGGGGATCCACATTTAAAATTGAATTAAAGGGCAACAGATTAATCCAGGCAAGCAAACAGATCTCCACAGTAAAGGCCCCACACTTTCAGTACTCATTGCAAAACCCATAATTAAGACACGCTGCAGCTGGAATAGCTCATACACACCCAATGACATCAGCAGCATCCATAGCACAATAGTATAAAGTGTGAAAGCACCTCACACACATTTGTGTATTCCCATACACTCTGCACCAGTGGTGTATACAGATGGGGAACTTGTAGTATGTACATGTTAGGGGCTGCCATAGCTTTGATCCACCAGCATGTGTTGGAGACTAAAGTTGGTGTGGAGGATGATGCACATGACCACCTCAGGCACCAGAGGAAAAGGAGAGTGTTCTGACTCAGGGTAACCTACCAGGGGCTACATGATCTGAAGATAGTAGAGTGTAACAAGGTGGACAGGGACATCCTACAGCAACTTGTGGAGCTGTGCCGGCCACTCCTCAGTGCCAGAACAAACAGAGGGGAAACCATCCCAGTGGATACGAAGGTATGTGCAAGCCTGAGAATACTAGCTACAGGTACCTTTCAAAGACCAACTGGGGATATCATGGGGATCTCACAGGCATCAGCATCCAGGGTATTACACCAGTTCCTGGATGCCATGTTACCACATGCCAATGAGCACATATACTTCCCCCAAATGCAGGAGGAGTTGGCCAGCAATATGCGTCGCTTCCACCATGTAGCAGAATACCCGGAGGTACTGGGTGCAATAGACTGCACACACATACACTTCAGGTCAACACCCAGTGAGCAGAGTAGGCGCTACATAAACTGAAAAGGATACCCCTCCGTCAACTGCAGGTTACGTGCAATGCCCAGGGCATTATCATGGATGCGTGTGCTGGCAGCCCTGGAAGCTATCACGACTCCAACATCTGGCATGCCTCACAGCTGTATCAGTTATTTGCCAGGGGGGACATCCCAAATGGCCATCTGGTGGGGGATGCTGGCTATGCACTGGAACCGTGGATGATAACTCCCATCATAAAAGCAAACACACCCATGCAGGAACGCCATAATGATGCACATGCACAAACCAACATCATCATAGAGCGTGTGTTTGGGATGCTGAAATCACAGTTCCGTTGCTTGGACATATCTGGTGAAGCCTTGCAGTACTCTCCAGGCACATGTGCCCACATCTTCATAGTGTGTGCCATGCTACACAATATGGTCCTGTGGAAATAGCTGCAGCAGGGACAGAATGGTGAAGGTCATCACAGCCCATCACCATTTCAAAGGCCCACACAGGCACAGAGGTACTCAGACCAAGAACACCCTGAGCCAGCCCCAGTAGGCAGAATAAGGCATACCCAGTGCGCCCATGCCTTGGCAAAGAGGGAACTTATAGCACACACACAGACATTATAGGCACCAAGGAACTGACACCTTTCCCCACCTGCACACACAGTAAAAATGGATGGCACACACATAAGACTACCTGTAAATTGTCTTGTATAGGCAGGCTACTGTGTGCATCTAACATAGGCAGCCCTCAACTATTGCACACACAACTGCCATTGGCAAAAGGTAAGTCAACACCTGAACAGTAACTTAACCTATCAGCATATGCAGATACTGTATGTATAGATTGATAGGTAGGTACTTGGCCAACTGCCAGAGGCCATTCATAAGCCCAGACAAAATGTGTCAGCTTTTGCCACCCCATTGATTCATTAACTGTCCCTCTGTTGAGCAGAGCCAATGGTGGGATCCCTGGGGTGCATCTACTGTTGCCCATCCACTCTTCAAGGTTTCTCTTGCAGAGTGTTAGTGAGGGGCTCTGTATAATGTAGTTAGGGATGTTGTTCCAAAGTATGGGGAGTGTCTGTGACAGGAATCTGTCCCTCCAGCATCTTCCAGTTATTGTTGTGGCAAGGTTCTGCACACTACAGTGTGTGGCTCACTGTGACATGGATTCCCAAAAGTGGAGCATATCCATTAAGCCTGAGTTCGACATGGCTGTGTTGGCCAATGGAGATCATCTCTGGATAAATGAGATGCCACTGAGTAAAGCAGGAATTTATTCAGTCTGGCTGCATAGGCCATATGTTGGAGGGCAGTATTCCCCTTGGCGAGGTACATCCGTGGACCTCCCAGCTGTTGGAAGTGTCTTCTGAGGTACATCCCAAATAGGTTATTATACCCTATGATGGGACTGATGAGTGATGAGTAAAAGGACACTATAACCCCAGTATGTCTAGATGGGAATCCTTTAGTAATCAGATGGCCTACATAAAAGGATGTCCTAACTACTGTGGAGATATGATTGTCAAAAGGGAAATCACTATCAACCTTGGTCCCCAGATACCCCATTACCTCATACATATTAAAGTGGCTGCCACTTATGTGTTAATATGTGGGTGCTTAATATTCCACAATGGAATGACCATGCAGTTAGTGGCACTTGGCTGGAGGCCGTGACGCTGACACCTTGTGACATTCTCTGTGAGGCCCGTTGAGGGATGTCTGTGTCAGCTGGACTATCAATCATGGCTCCCAGTTAGCAGTCATTGCCAATCATGGTCTGCAGTAGTCCACCTGTGTTTGCCTGTACCTCTGAGAAGTATATGCCAAAGAGTAGGACTCCCAGGACTGAGTCCTGTGGGACACCAGTCGTGACTGGTCAAGAGTTGGACCCGGAGACTGCTAGTCATACCATGTGGGCTCTGTGTGTAAGCCCAAGCCTACCCAACCTGTGGATGTATGGGTGTATGTACAGGCTGGTGTGTTTATCAATAATACCTGAGTGGGGCATGGTGTCAAAAGCCTTGGAGAAGTCCAGGTAGTATGTGTTTACCACCTCCCCCATCATCTAACGTCTTGGTGGCTGTATGTAAGATATCAAACAGGTTCAGTAGGCAGGAACTGCACTCAACCAAGCTGACCTGGGTTGGGTCACATGTTCAGAGATTACCAATGTCTTTGCTAATGAGTACCATGAGGATGCGATCCATACCATTGCAGACCAGGCTTGTCAGGATTATGGGTAGTTACCATGGTCAGTTGTGATTCCACCTTGATGGAGTGGAATAACCGTTGCCACGTGCCATTGTATGGGCATGTAGCCTGTGGAGAGGCTGAGGTTGGAAAGCTTAATTAGGTGGGGGGGTCAGGTTGTCTTGTACAGTTTGCAAGATGCAGTCTGGGACAACATCTGTCTCCATTGACGGTGAGTTCTGCTGTTAGAGAGGGACATTTCCACCTGTGCATCTCTGATGTATGGGATACTGTACCTTTCGGGTAGTATTGTGGGCTCTTTAGGGGGTGAAGTATGCACTGAATGTATCTGCAAGGATGTTGGCAATATTAGTAGGTTCAGCATATTTTGTGCTATAATTTGTATGTCACCACTTAGATCCTTGACATAGCCAAAGAAGGATTTGTGGTTATCATTCGAATCCTTGGGTATTCTCCTGCTGATGTTAGACTTGGATGATGTCATGAGGGACCTATGTATCATACTAATAGTGGTCATGGATGTCTGCCCTTTTTGGGATTCGCTGTTTGTCTTTAACACTGTCCTACTTCTGTAGTATAGCCTGTTTATTGCAGAGGTCTGCCAGATTGGTGTCCTTGTCTAGGAGGAGTGAGTCTTGGTTTACCAGTGATGGCACGATCCATACATCCATGTATGGTCTTATAGACTGCATTTGTAATTCTGTCTGTATCTTGAGCAGTGTTTCCCCTTAGCGTGGGGGCTGTGAAACCCCTGTCACTAGTAGTGTAAATTTAGCTGTAGGAAAGGTATACACTGGTATCTGTGGGTGGGGGAGATGCCTGGGTGAGGAAACAGTGAATAGTTCATGATCAGATCTAACCAGTGACCGGTTAAACTTCGCTGTGGTGCACCTGTTGCCCATGTTGGTGATGACAACTTCTAGTATGTTTCCACCCCTCGTTAGGGAGGTTACCACCTGATACAGGGCATATGAGGTGATAAATTCCAGGAAGCACTGGGCCTGGAAGTGAGTACTGGAGTAAGTTTCCCCAGCTAATAGTATGGTAGTTGACATCGACCAATGCCAGGGTGTGCGTTAGGACTGTCATGTTCTCCACTGTCTCCAGGTAGGTGGAGTGGTGGTCCTGGGTCATGGAGGGTGATCCGTAGCAGACCACAGTTTACATTGCAGTTGTGGCTGATGTTAGCTGCACATGGATGATCTCAGAGGTATCAGGCAACCCCACTAACCTGGAGGTATAGGTATCCCTGATGAATATGGATACACCCCCTCCATGTCTGTGTCAGTCCATGTTCTGTGGCTGAAATGTGTGGTATGGGTTGTAGTCTGGTAGTGCTGGTGTGCTCTCAGGAGCCTTAAGAAAGATCTCAGTTATTGCACAGATGTTGTTGTTGTCCATCCCTGAGGAGTGCTGTGAGTACATGCATGTTGTGATCACAACCCCTGGTGTTGAAGAGCATAACCCTCATTGATTCTGCTATTGTGCTGTTTACGGAGTTGGTATTCACCTTCAAGACTCTCCTAAATAAGGCACTATGGGGGCACAAATAGCCTTGGCCAGTATTCCAAAGCCTAAGGCTGGCACATAGGTCGGTATGGTATTGTTGCATACATGTTCCGCATCTGTGCTTGTTTTTCATCTCTCCTGTAGGTAACCTACTGGTAAGCAATAGAAAGCCTTAAACTTATACAAGTCTTCTAACTTCCAAGATAGGCTTTTGGAGTGACTAAGTATCAATGTTCTGTATGTTCTTGCTGTACTTAACTGTTTCCTGACTACATGGTGATTTCTCACTGTATATTGTGATCTGAAGGTCTGTTTATTCACATATTAGGGCTGTGATGCCCTGCACTTTAGAGGTTCACAGATAGCATTCTACCTATCTGCCCAAAGGAAATTAGAAGCATAGCTACAGTGTGTTGGCTTTCCCCGCACCATTGATGAAGTAACTGAGCCTCTGTCAAGCATAGCCAATGAAGCAATTCCAGGCAGAGCTGCTGGAAGCTGTTGGAGACTGGGGTTGTAGAGGGTAATAGGGGCACTTAGTGATCTAAAGAGGGCATGTTAATGTGACAATTCAACACCATTCAATTTCCCCAACAGGTCTCACAGCTATCAAACTGGACAGGCTCCCCCACCCCCTGGCTATATGGTTCTGGGACACATGATCCCAGGGGTGTATATTCTGTTACCCATTCACACAACAAGGTTTCCCTTGAAGTGTGTCAGTGAGGGGCTATGCCTAATGTAGTTAGGAATGTAATGTATTGTCTCACAGTACACTTGTTATACGTTGTTATTTCAAGAGTAAGTGAAGCTCAGTGGGTTTGGGGTCCTCCACCCTTTGTTTAGCCTAGCTTACACATAGAAATCATCTAAATAGGAAATAGGCAGAAGCAACGTTAATGTCAACAGTGTAATGGTTACAGCATCTGCATTATATCTGTGCATTCGAGGTCCCAATTCCGATAGAGGCAGCGATGTTTATCATGTTCAAAAGTATACTTTAACCACAGCTTGCATATATAGGTAGTAATCGTCTGTATAATAAACATTCAAAACACCCATATAAACCGATGTGTGCTGGAGAGTACAGTCAACAGAGAATGTAATGTTATGTCAGCACATAGTAAGATGTTACTTCACTGACATGTATATATCCTGAGTAGTTAGCAGATGTGGCCGTGTTTGCATGCACAGGTTATACATTACAAAGTTTGTTTAACTGTGTTTAACCACTGCTATAATGTCACACAAACACTTTTAAACATGCTTACAACTGCTTAAATGAGCCTTATTTTGGAGTAAGAAACATTTGTCAAACATCACAGGTGTTGAACACAGGACCATGCACATAATAGTCATGGGACTTACCACTAAGCCATCTGAGGTGTATAGATGTTTCACAGTCTTGAGACTATGCCTTATACCATATGCATTCCACTGTAATGATCGCAAATGGGACAGTCACTTTGTGTACATATCTACAGTACATTGTAATGTACTGTAGTTTGTGAACCAACACATTCCAGTCTACATATGTATTACTGTTACAAATTAATACGAAATATATATGTATGTATATATATATATATATATATATATATATATATATCTATATATGTCAGTGATGTCTGCACACACACATATATATATATATATCTATCTATATATATATATATATATATATATATATATATATATATATATATATATATATATATATATATATATATATATATATATATATATATATATATATTATACAGTTACATCACTAGCCATATATATAAACATCTATGAACACACTTCGTGACACAGAAGCACAACAAAGGAATTGGAGCGTACACAAAACACATGCAGCTTAGGTATTATAACTATTAATATTAACCTAATTCACAATAGAAAGGATAGTTGTTGTATATGTGAAGATTGGGGTGGGGGAGGAATGATGGGTAATGAAATCATGCATCAAGGAGGGCCTGGGTCAGATGTTAAATAAGTGAACTGGAAAGGTATACATGGAGTATGCGGACAATATAAAAAGGACACAAAACAAGAACCTTTCTCATTCATAATACACCCTGTCATGTCAAATTGCAACACGTAATTTCACAAATATATGAGCATTAGCATGTATCAGACATATGTATACCAACTGACTGTCACATTTGTTTTCAGTAGTGAGGAATGCCCGTAGTAAAATGTATATTCTAAACACCATAACATTTGTACATATCTCAGATGCTTTAGTGGTAAAGTCAGTGACTTTGGTGTTCATGGTCCCAGGTTCAAGGGCTGTTAAGTTAATTTGAGGGTCAGAATAAGGGCTGTTGGATGCAGGTGGATTAAAGCACTCTTAAGCAGTTGTAAGCAGGTTTCCATGTGTTTGCGTGATGGTAAGCGGTGCTGAAACATGGTAAATGGAGAAGCGCACAGGGTTAACCTTTACTTAACATCGCGCAGACAATGGGCAAACCTGCATACAACCTCGTAAATGTGCGTTATTCACACTTTCCCTACCAGTGCCTACTCTGAGATGTAAATTAATAACACCTTCCAGGATTAGAACCTGCAACCATGTACTCCATCCTCAGAGTAACCTAACACTAAGCTATCTGGGATAGACCTATCCCACTTCTGTATGCAGACAGGTTAAAACACAAAAGGGAGGAATATGTTGAAATAGGACAACCCTCCATGTACCCAATGAAATGTGTATGCTCATATATAGATATATAGATAAATATATATATATATATATTTATATATATATATATATATATATATATATATATATATATATATATATATGTATACATATATATCTATGGGTCTACCTGAAAACATTGACACGCCAAAACACCAACAACGAAATAACCGACATGAAAAAAACGAAAAAAAAAAAGTTCAAAAACACAAAACTTCACATGCCCAACATACCAAAATCCCGACAAACAACAAAACAAATACCTTTCCCAAAAAACACACACACACACAACACAAGCACACCAAAAACCTTACAAATCTACACTAAACCTTACATGCACTAACCTTAACCCAAACCCTAACCCTAAGGTCCGTCACTATCGCACACTTACCTTACCCGCACCCTAACCCTAACTGACTTAACCCGCCCCTAACCCTCAAGTCCATCACTATCACACACTTACCTTACCCACACCCTGAACCTAACGTCCATCCCTATTGCACACTTATCTTAAAATGTTGGTGTTCTTCATTGTCGAGCTTCCGGTGTCGGTGTTCTCGTTGTAGGCGTTCTGCAATTTTGATAGTTGATATATACAGATTTACATATATATATGTAGATATATAGATAGGTTAAAAACATCTACACATCTATGGAGGTACAAATAAACGTATGCAATAATATATATATATATATATATATATATATATATATATATAAATATATATATATATATATATATATATATATATATATATATACATATACACACAAACACACACACACACACACACACACACACACACACACACACACACATATATATATATATATATATATATATATATATATATATATATATATACATACACATACATACATGTCTGTAGACAGCATCCGAAGTGTTCATATCTGAGTATAACATGGACCATAGCAATCACACATTCCACTCCCCCAAACAATATGAACATAACATATGAAGAGTATATGCCAATACACTCTCACAAATATGTTCTATGGACACAGTCACCAACACAACTGCAATGACTGCAAATATCCATTACAGAAATACACAGACAGCTTTCATTTTGAAAAACTTTATTACATTCCGATGTATTGCCAAAAGGATTCAAGGACTAACAGTACCTGCATGCTATACAGTAAGCATTTAACAGTGCCTTAATGTATCAGCCTGCAATTTCCATGGTATTAGTCCACTAAGGGATAGGTGTTCACATAGGTAAACAACACCCACACAGATGTAGATGTTGTATAAAAGGGGTTCCTACACACCTGCATGTGCTATGTACACCCACCAACAATAATTACATCAATACATACTGTTATACCATAACCAATTATTCAACTACTGAAACCTTAACATACCTGGACACAGACACACTAACATGTCCCTATGTGAAATAGTTGCTGTTATACAACTGAACAGCTGCTGATGTAACAGGGTTTGTATGAACTAATTCTGTTTCAGAGGGTCGAAAGGTTCGTACACCAGGAAGTGTTATCGAGTACTGATTATCAGCACAGTATGATACAAAGTAACACAAAACTAAATATGTCTGGTAAGCACACTGTAAACCCCCTAATATTATATGCATAGCTATGCAGCCTTCAGCTGGTCAAACAACCTGGTCAGACTGAAACATATGCAGAAGTATTAGGTACAAACAAACCCTGCACATGTAGCAATGTTCAGAAATATAACAGCAGTACTCACATTTAGACCAAATTCTCTAGGCATTACACACAGTATATTACTGTTAGTCTCCATACAGCTGTTGCAATAGATTCCAAACAACACTTGCACACTGTCTTCCTCACAAGTAAGGCAAAGGGACAACGCCCAAGTGGAGTACTCAGTTATACTCCACTGTTGCCATGGTATTGGCTAAGGCAGTAGCAGCGCAGCTGATGTGCATGTAATTAACTACGTAGGAACACCAATTGGTTATCGGGATAGCACATGTTACTGATCTGTAACTATAAAAGGTTGCCTTGTCACACATTCAAACCATCTGTATCTACCTGTAGGACAGTACAAAACACTGAAAGATGAACCTAAAACGAGTATTATACTAGTCAATAACACCTCCAATTACTAAGAAGGTATGTATAACATGCAGTATGTCTGTGTATGTAGTACCTGTTCAGTAAGAATTGCAGTGTAATCAATGCATATAGTGGAAATAGCTATCTTGCAGTGATGTATTTTTGAGCAGTAGTAATGCTTGTAGTATTCTATGTGTGTACTGCTGTAGGTCACAAGGCAAATTCTGCATACACCACAAGGGATGATATGGACTTGGAACTCATCAATTCGCTTCCAGCCACTGTCAGTGTCAGGATTGATCCAACAAGTATGTGCTATAACAGGGGACAGTATATGTCAATATATTGTAATAGTCGACATATGTATATGTGTATAAGTAAGATGAACATGTTAAAGGTGTGCTTATCGTGCAAATATGGTGTGCATTGTGGGACATTGTGCCAATAGCTGGGGAAGGTACAGTATTTTAGGCAGATCTGTATTCCATTCTACATAGCAGTTCTGGTATGTTATGCAAACAGTAGTTATGTCTATTGGCAATTACAATACTCAATAACAGGATACATATCATTTGTATTCATCTGACAGTTTAGCAGCATGATAGCAAATATAATTAGAAGAGCTAGGTAACTATCCATGCACATAACACATGTAATATCCACATGTCTAGTATCGTTTGCAAGCAATAACAGCTGTGCATGTGTACATGTTATGCAAATGTGCAGTGACCCTTGTTACAGGGCTGGACCTCTCTAGTATCATTTGTAAGCAATAACAGCTGTGCATGTGTACATGTTATGGAAATGTGTACTGACCTTTGTTACAGGGCTGGTCCTCTCTAGTATTATTTGCAAGCAATAACAGCTGTGCATGTGTACATGTTATGCAAATGTGTAGTGACCCTTGTTACAGGGCTGTACCAAATGGCTATGTGCACACCTACATAGAGTGGATATTGAGAGTAGAGACACACTGGTTGAACTACCAGGTTTGTGTTAGCCAAACCTCTCATTACCAACCTAACAGCTGCTTGCACATATTGTATGTAAGGTAGTACAAAGTATTGGTAATGAAACAGGTTGCATATCATCTTTAACTCCAGTGTAACATCTGCAGTAGGAGTGTAAGATGTAGGAGACAGCTGCCCATGTATAATAGCCGCTTCATAGGTGATGGCTTACACTATCTGATTATATCCTGATCATGTTGATAGTGGCATCAGAGTCTATTGATACATGACTCTGTTTGGAGAGTGGGTGTCTGTGCCCAACAGAGCTCATGGTCCTGGTGGATATGTGAGTATATACCCAGAGAAGGAAATAGACCTGTAGACACTTGCATCATCTGTAATCAACTAACAGGATGTGATGTGCTCCTCAGAGGAGGATTGCTTCTAAAGGTAGCTACAATGTTTCCGTAACAGCCAGTGCTGTCACGCCCATAACACAAATATTTACATGTGAGCATCACTGTCTAAAACATCTTCATAAGCAATAAGTAAACGAATTACAGTACTTGGTACTTGTAGTACTGAATGCTCATACAGGCATGTCCACTAGTCAGCTACTGGTGTTTACTAATGTAAGGTTTGTGTATGTGGCCATCCTGGGGGAATGTAATCTCTATGCCATGTACACTGTCAAACCCACTGAACACCATGTCCCACACATTGTTTGGGATGCAGCTAAAGTGGTAAGCTGGAAGGCAGCCCAGTCTACAGCCATGACTGGACTAGACAGTCATGAGGTGTAGGTTAACACATGCATCTCATCATCACAACCAACACATACCCTTACCAGAATACAGTAAGGACACCTACACACAGTACCAGAAATCACACACATTCACATATGCTTCTAAGTATCTGGCCAAACAAGTGACCTCCCAAGCTGGAAGAGACAGACACCAAAATACACAAACTGTATGACATAGTTTGCATAAATGTGCCACACCTCAGAACACATGGCTGGAAACATGCCCAACAGTACTCATTTATGAATGCAAACTCTAGCACTATGGTACACACCAACCTATACAAGGGCATACATACTGGCAGCTGCCTGTCTGCCATGATTAGCCACATACCCATACCCTCAGACCACCTTTTGAACTATACACATGGCTCTGGTATATTCCATGTTGTTGTGCAGGACCTGTGATGCAGTAGCCTGGACTGCATGGAAACAGATGTAGGAAGTGTCAGGTCTTGTAGCCCATGCAGGTATGTCCCAAGGTCTGGGTAGCATTCTGCCATTGGCCAAAATGATATTGCAGTACAGGGACAAAAGGATTGTATTCCACAATTGTCTAGTGTAGTGGTATGAGTCAAAGGGTATCCAGTATCTGTCTGCCTGGGATAACATGGTAGACAGACCATGATGCTTTGCCATGCAGGGCCTGCACCTTTCATCCCTGGGAATCTGGATACTGCCTAGGGCTCATGCTTCTGCTATAGTGCCTTCATCATGTACAGTTCAAGTAAAGGTCCACTGCTGTTACAGGGACAGCCAAGCAATAAACTCTGGGTCTCACTACACAATGATACATGACAGAAACACTATATGGACACACATATGTCAATCCCTAACATGGAGAACATATCTGTGCAGTAGCTGAGACATGTTTCAACGCTCTGGAGAGCACACCTGCATGACCATGTCATAACACATACCTCACCTCTTGCCCATTATCCTTTATTGGAACACACGGGCCACAGGTGTGTCCATATTCCTGAAGGATATGCACACTCCCACGCTAGTTGCACTTGCATAACTTCAGATGCATTATGGTGAGCAACTACCTTTGTGCCAAAGTGGAATTCAAATTGCACCTTGCGACAGATAACCCACCATGCCACGGATTTCCCAACTGTCATAATGTGCTGTAATGGGGAAGATTAGGTCTGAGACAGAAAACCATAATAATGGCTACTCTTAACTATTCCATTATGAACTGGGAAGACTCCTCATGTACCAACACCTGCTCTCAATGCACGTTGGATTCCATCAACCCCAATGACCTGGATCACAGTAGTCACACAAACAGGGCTAACAGTATGCTACACATAGTCAGTCTCCAATGCCAATGTTATATTTCCTAAGAGCAGAGTGGTGACTGTCATGGCACCCATGCAGATGGACAATGCATGTACAAATGTTGAATCCTACCCAAATGAACCTTAAACAGTCACATATGTGCAGTGATTGTGTCATTGAAACAGAACCAGGATTCAACCAAGCACAAAAAGAAGGCAAACTGGTGGCACTATGCTTTAAACTGTACCACAGAAGGTAGCAACTGTTGCAAGAGTGAACACACATGAGTGTAGGTGATTCCTGGTCAGCCTCAGTAAGATGCAGATACACCATATAAAACTACACAAAGCTACTGTGAAACTAATCAGCCACATGTTATGAGGCCAAGCACAGAGCATTCTGTAGCTGTGTCATTAATCATAATGACAATGAGAAGACCTGCCGTGCTGCACAGCACTATGGCATGGGAAGTACTGCACCTACAGAAATAGCACCTGTTCATCCAGATAGGGTCTTGGAGAACCTAAACCCACTCCCACCCCCCAACAGGTACACTTAGTAATATATCCATGTACACTACAGGGCCCCTGTAACAACAACTATGCAGGTACAAGCTGCACTCTCTAAAGCCATACATACAGCTTTCATGGGACCTGTCAACATTCCAGGGTGTATCCTACACAAATGTAAGAACAATCAGCTATCCACATACACATCATGTTCAATCATAGCTCCATGTCAGGCTGTGTACACACTGAATGGTGCACAGCAACAGTTATCACACCCCACAAAGGGGGATACACCATTGATAATGGGAAATAGTGCACAACTACCCTGCTGAGTCTGGTCTGTAAGGCCATGAACCGTGATCAACGTATTTGATGTACTCAGTACAGATGTAGATGACAGTAGGGTTGATTGACACTGCATATCTTGACCTTGCCAGGTCATAGGACACCATCACCCATACTGTGTTCCAGCTACACTCAGTAAACTAGGTGTATATTCCTATGTCACAAGAGTGGTTGGCAACTGGACTGCTGGCAGAACAAACACTACAGAAGGTGTCTGGCTAATACACACACATCAAACCAGTGCCCGCCACATTAATACAGGGTTCATTCCTGGTACTCCCCCTCTTTGTTATCCATACCACACAGACTAACACATAAGGCATCAGCCTATTGAAGTTTGCAAATGACTATGAACTAGGAGCAATAGTCGACTCAATGTGTGCTGCGTTCACATACAGAAGGGCCTTTGTTTGTCAGGTGTGTGGTGTGTGACGTATGGCCACAATCTGACAGTTAAATATTGCATTGTCATCCCCTATGTTAAAAACCCTGTACCCATGAACTATCACCTAGGTAGAGGTCAACATAATGGCAACTGTGTGTGTATGGGATGCAGCTGGACAGTAGTCTTTCCTTTGATAGTTACTTCACCACACCAGTTAGGTAGTCATATGTGGCACCCCTAATCATGACAGGGTGCCACCCAGGAATATAGAGATAATTGCTCAGCCATACTCAACACTCATGTGACCCATAATAGATCACATATATCCTTTAAGGGTTATTGCCCATGTGTAGATGGCCTACACTGCCCTTCCCAATCCCTAGCTGCACTATGTAGCATGCAGCCTACCCTGAATAAAGCCATTTCCAACGCAGAGGTGTTGGACATGCTACACTTAACACATCCTGATCCCAAATAAACACATACTTCATGGACATCCACCTTTCTAGTACAAGGATCACAACATGCCTGACAGATTTCTGTCCCATACATTTAACATACTCTTGCCATACTATGCATCCCTGTCCAGAGAAGCTGCACATCGCCCCTCTCTGTGACATGGTGTGATGACTGCATGCCAAATATATCAGTAATCCTGTGGATCAGTTCTGTGACACTGCTTGAACTGGCCACTGAAACTTACCTGTCTGTTGCCTACAGCTAGGTAACCTGTCTGCCTAGGCTCATAAATGGCCCAGGGCATATAACCTACTAGATCACTATGACCATACATGCTATAGTTGATATCCAACCCTGCAAATACCATCAGGATAGCTATTGTCCCATGTGTTACACATGTGCAAAACAGGCAATACATGGCAGGATGCTACACAGCTGTACAGTGCCATGTAGATGTATATGACGAAACACATACATGCTTGCAAGTCTGCAGGGTCACAGGTCATGTCCCTAATGGCTATGTATGACTATATATGTGACATATACACAGCATTAAGGTCGATTGCATTAATGTGAACACATCCAGGCATGTGCTGATAGGTAAAGACACCAGTACAGGCAAACAGACATGCACACGTCAAGACAACATCCACATGGAATATGAGCAATGTCATCACATGACACACACATATATGGCGATAACATCACATCACCAGTAAGTGTCAAATGTGTGTAACTTATATATTTCAGTGGTGTTAGTGTCATGTAGATTTGCAAAGACTTATTTGTAATCTTAATAAATGTGATACACATGTATGTTCAGCTATACTTCTGTACTTCTCTGTGAGTTACTGTGACCTGTCTCCATCATTATGTCTTCCAGGTATGCCACGTAGCAGGCTGCCAGTGTACAGCCACTTGGAGGATATGATCCGCATCCCATACCTCCTCGACAACCATACAACACACTTCAGCCATGTGCCACAGGATGCACAGCAGCGGGTTGCCCTGTGGGAGGAACTCCATAGGAGGGTAAATGATGTTGGTGGTCACAATTGCACTATCAGCAAGTGTGCCAACACTGCACTGACCTCATAAGATGGGCAAAATAGCATGCTAATGCAATCACCAGGGAACAATGTGCAACAGGTGTGGGACCACTCATCCAACCCCCACTCACACGTACCGAGGAGCTACTGGCCAACCTGGGGCACCTGCAGACCTCCATCTGCAAGCTTTAGATGGTATTGTGGAGTTGGGTGTCTCTCAACCACTGAGCCTGGAGTTGTCTGGTAAGTTAGTACTGCACATATAACACAACTATATTTCACATAGTTACATGTGTTACTGTACAATATGTAATGTAACAGCATATGCAAGGCATGTATGCACACATGCCACATACTATAGTCTGCTACTCTATGTATGCACAGATGTGCATACTCCATAGTATAGTGCATTGTACTGGCATATGTGCTAACATGGACATTGCACCCTGTAGCTATTACACTGGTGTGGATAATGATCTTACTGCTGTGACACTCCTGTTTAGGTACCTCTGGCATTTTGCAGTGACAACAGCCTGTGTCAGGTATGATTGTTATCATTTACCAGGCTTGATAATGCATGGATCATATTAATTGCATGTTATCTGCCATAACACACATACACATAATATATGGTGGTCCTGTTAAAAGACACTGGTCAGACCTGCAATGCATCACAGTGGTTACCCATGTGAAACAATTGAAGACTATATGAAACACCTACACTAAACCTTCCAAACTGTCATTGCCAGATGTGTGGACAACTGTGAATACAATGGTGGAGGTATGTTTCACTGTAGGGACAGGTACTACATCTCAGCATTACACATGTTGGGAATACGAACAGTACTGTACAAAGAGCATATGTGTGCACACACTCTAAATGTGTAGAGCTGGATTATGACAGCCCCACAGGATACACCCTTGTGGATTATACCATTGCTATGAATGTCACACAATGTCATGTGCTATCTGACATGTCCATGACATGTAGTGGGCTGACTGCAACACTGCTCAACTATCCTGCAAAGCATGATGTCTCACATCCCATACATACCACCCTTTGTCTGCATAACCCTGTCCTCAGTGGAGCATATGACATCTATGGATGTATGTCATATGGGATAACACTGACATGTGAAATAAGATGGCCATCACAACCATTGGACTGAACATGTGTACACATGGCCATGGAGGATGGCCAGAGACATGAAGCAACACACACAGTAGAAGTAATGTACATGTGTGTACACCCTGTTGTGCATTGGCTCAACACAATGCAACTATGGCCTTTGTGTAATGGTGATATTGCAGATGAGAAACACTAAACATCATACAGGCCTGTGCAATGCTTGTGTAGGCATAACATGAATCCACCACATAACATGTCTTGAACATCTTGAGTGTGTCACAACATGAAAGCATTCACCTATACAGTATCCAAATACATACATGTGTTGCACAACATACACATACAACCACATCAGGCCACAGATACAGTACATTCACATTGCTGGTGTCAGACATCACTGTCATGCCTACCCCTCATGTGTGTGAGGTACACAGATATTATCATGTGGGACATAGAGTACTGCTAAGTTAGTCATGTATGGGCATAGTTGCCAGACATCAGTAATATGGTTGCAGATGTGCAAGGGTGTCATCCGTATACCCTTCTGTGACATGTGTCACACATTCCACATTAGGGTTTAGTGTGTATACACCTCAGTGACGTGGGTCACATTCCACATTAGCTATGTATTGTATGTAAACATAGTCATGGCTATGAACTGTGTCAGTAGCTCACACTGTATAGCAATTGTGAAACCACATGATGCCCTGCAATGGCTATGCACATCAGCTCAATATGCAGTATGTCACTGCATATTTGTAGGGTGGACAGACAACATTGCATCAGCTGAAGGCCCATGTTAGTATAACACGTCCTTGCACTGGGACACCATTACTGTACTGTAGATTGGAAAGGACAACATTGTATTACACATGTATGCATGTCATTCAACATGTCAGCAGAAGATATGTCATACTACATGTGACTGGCAATGTCATACACCACACAGCAGGCCGGTGTACTGTAAACCTGTGCTGGTTTGTGGCACCATTGTAAAGTAGGGACAGCCATGTCAAACATGTGTGTACAGCCACATGCACAATGTCTAGACTCAGCTCAGGGATAGGTGGGGGGGGGATCTGCAAGCTAGGGCTCAGGCAAACATAGCATGACATTGTGGTGCAACGGTGCAAAGTGCATGCATTGTGTTGCAGGTATGGGGCATAGGCTACTAACACAAATGGTGCAATGCAGGTATGTATGCCAACCACCACTATAATTGTGTAAGGTGCATGCCATCTGCTATAACACATGCATGCTGTTGTGTGCAACTCAGGGATGTATGATAACTGCCACTATAATTGTCTAAGCTGAATGCTATCTGCCATATCACCTGCATGTAGCGTGTGTTTGTCTGTGTGTTTCTGTGTCTTTCTGTCTTTGTGTTTCTGTCTTTGTGTGTCTGTCTCTGTGCCTCTGTGTGTCTGTGTCTATGTGTCTGTGTGCCTGGTATAACTTGTAATGTACAGTTCTTGTCTTCCCCTCACAGGTGTTGATGTAGGTGCGTTGCCCTCCTGTGGTCCACCTAATGTTAGTGTCCCCACAGACTCTAGTAGTGATGATGATAGTATGATTGAGGCATAGGCAGGGTTGTCAGGGGCTGAATCTGTGCGATTGTTTGCCATTCCACCTGTACCCTTCTCATCCTCGCACACAGTTCCCCTGCCTACACATACCCCATCACCACTGGCCATAGAGGAAGGACAGTTGGCAGGTAGTAGCATGGAACAGGGAAGTGTGGAGACTATGGAAGGTGTGCCTGCACACCATCATCCCAGTCAACTGACTGGTGATGTCCCACACAGGCATGTACCCAGCACTGCTCGTAGGAGGAACACTGGAAAACATGACCCTGCGAAACAAAGCAGATCAGCTGGAGTCAGCAGATGCATGTTTTGGGCTGTAATGGAGGCACAGGCATGTGCTGAATGGCACAACAGAGATGGTCTGAGGCTTCTGAGGGTGGCTGCTGTCTTTTCCTTAACTGACAACATCCAGGCACTTGCAAATGCTCACCATCATCTTGCAGATGTTTTGGATAGACTATTGGGTGACATGGTTGGAGTCCTTGACCGTGGCATGTCAATCCTTGATCGTGGAATGTCTGTGCTGGAACATCTGGTGGGAGTGAGGCATCGGGCACATGGACGTAGGTGAGCTACATCACCTGTTGAAGGTCAGCGTGAACATGCTACTACTCATGCCCACTCCCATAGTGGTGATAGCAGCAGCAATGCAGCTGGTGCTGTGCAGTCCACACCAGAACACAGCAGGCCACATGCACATGGTCCTGGACGGTCCCAACAGGGACACGATTCCATTGGACATGTGCCATCAGACAGTACCCAATCTGGACCTCTGCCTGGTAGTGCCCGTGCAATCCCTGGCAGGCGCAGGTCATGTGGCCGTGGCCGGACACCGTGAACTGTAAAATGTGTCTTGTACAGTCTGCAGCTGTCAATAATACCCCTGTGTAGGCCAGCCACATGGCAGACCTGTGTGCATGCATACACACACACACACACCAGAAACAAATGTAGGGCATCTCAACACACACACGCATAACATCCACACATGAATTGCTTCAACTATTTGACAAGCAGGGTTTTGAGCTCATAGAGCTCATGATTAAGCACTATTCTTTTTTCGTGGACTCTGTTTCTAAATCAATAAGCAAGTTGGATGCAAAAGTTCACGAGAATTTGGAATTTGCCAGGTATAAATTTGAGTACAACAGAATTTTTAATAGTATTAATTTACATATGACCAAACTGAAAGGGAACAAAATTAAAAAACTAGAGTGTGACCTCAAGGCATATAGTCAGGGCATTGCATATCCACCTCCATCGCAGGCACAGGTGTGACGCTCTGGCCAAAAGGGTACTTACCAATACGGGGCTGACTACCAACAAGCAAATAGTTTGAACGAACAACAGTCTGGTCGATCTGTCGACCATGCACCAGTCACCAACAACCATAATTCTGAAAGGATGGATGACTTAGACCATTTTGGAGCTATATGTCCAGATACCATTAACCAAGAAGAAATATGTAGGAGTGAGAGACTGCAGAATGCTCCACATGTAAATTATAATTACAACAAGAGACAATTTAACCAAAATGGTCATCACAAGAGGGTTTTCGGAAGGACAGTGGCCTTGGAGCCAAACCGAAACAGAGATTTGGCACAGGCAACAAGAGCACACAGAGCTCCAACAAGCAGCGGAATTAGCAGCTGAGGAAGACCTCTTAGGTGTTAGTTTACAACCCACCTTAAGAGGTTCTTCCTCTTCTATTGATGTCAACAAAGCTGTTGTCAGTACTGACCAAGTAATTAATTCCAATCTCTTATTAAATAATGATCTCCAGCATACTGATTTCCAACAACCTTCTGAACTACCCAATGTCATTGCCAATAAAGATGGTGACTTTAAGGTGTACAATTTTTCGATCAGTGAGATTTCTTCAGATATGGTCGAATTCCTGGCAAAAGGTCACACATACATCCCCCGTCAATGCATGGATATAGCTAGGTCCATCGTGGAGCTTAAAATTTTCACAAGAAAATTGAACTTTCAATTACAGTTTATAAATTCAGTGGATACAATATGTGACAATATATTTAGAATTGCAAGTACATTTAACCCGGCTTTGCACCCTCTACTTCAGAAATTTGAGCAACTGTGTAAGTTGGACTTCAGGCACATAGTCAATTTTAAGAATAAATTTACCAACATTGATGATGAGTATACTAGTGAGTTAGAACTAGTGAATTACATTCAAACACAGGAAATACGTGTCTGTAAACCTGATAAAGGTGGAGGACTGGTCGTGTTTGACCAAGCTGATTATATTAATCATATGCGCCTCTTGTTAAGCAGTGATAGTTATCAAGTGAGTTCTAGATCAGAAGCAAATAGGGCCTACAACCTGATCAAATGTTGTCTGAATGATTTGTTTATAGAGGGGCGGGTGGACCAAGCAGTTCTCAATTACATGATCACTTTATTTCCAAAGTATCCATCCTTGTTTGGAATCCCCAAAATACATAAAGATTTAATTAACCCACCAATGAGACCTTTGGTAGACAGAAGAGGCTCCCCTACATATGCATGTTCAAAGGTCATTGACACTATGTTACAGAAGTTCGTTGTTCTAGAAAAACAAATATGTAAAGCCTATTGGTCTTTTTTGTCTAGTATCAATAATCTAGAATACAGATGTGACACAAACTTTTTAACAATTGATGTCAAAGATTTATGCACATGCATTCCTCATAATGTTAGTATAGAGTGGGTAGCAGCAATAATGAGGAAACACGGAGCACCTAACAGGGATATAACTTTGATAATGGAACTGTTGGATCTTACCTTGATAAATAACTTTTTTTATGTTTGACAACAAGTTTTATTTACAGAAAGTAGGACTAGCAATGGGTTCCCCTTGCGGGGCCAGTGTGGCCAATTTGGTGATGGCCCACTGGGAAACAAATTTTGTACTTAACGATGTGAGAGTATCTGAGTGTATATTGTATTACACTAGATTCTTAGATGACATTTTTGTCTTATTCAATGGTGATGAAGGAAAAGCTATTGAGTTAGTAAATAAATTTAATTCTTCAACAGATTGTTTACAGTTTACGTTTAATTTTAACTCTGATTCTATTTCTTACTTGGACATTTGGTTAGTAAAAAACAAAGAGTTAAAGTACTATACAGAAATTTTTTTTCGGAAATCAACTTATTCAAACTCTTTTTTGCATTTTTCAAGTTGCCATCCCTTCCACCAAAAAAGATCTGTAGTCAAAGGCCAGTTGGTGAGGGCCTCACGTATTTCTAGTTTGAATACAGATTTTTTTTTAAGGAATGTGCATTTTTGAAAGAAATGTTTATGCACTGTGACTACCCTGATGATTTATTGGATTCCCTAATAGAAGAGGTCACTTCTAAAAGAGAAAGATTTTTGTTGAAACCAATTTTATCAACAAAACTTTCATCCAATTTTGGAAATACTACATCGAATATAGAATCAACAGATTTATTTACAGAGCAGACAGCACAGAGGGAACAGCAATTAAAATGTAGTTTTATAACAACCTTCAATGCCCAAAGTAATTCTATAATTAGAACAGTGTATAAGAATTGGAATTTATTCAGAATTAACCATGACTTGTTTGAACGCCTTGGCACCAAACCATCAATAGTATTTAAGAGGGGGAGTAATTTAAAAACACTCCTGGAAAGACATCAATTGAAGGTGCCTAGAAATACAGGGACGTTCAAGTGTGAAAATTGCAATTATTACAAGTTCATAGATGTCACTAATATGTTTGAAATCAATGGACATAAATACAAGTTAAAATCTAAATTTAATTGCAACACAAAGTTCATAGTCTATTTAGCAAGATGTGTAGTTTGCCCAGCATTTTATGTGGGTAAAACGGAACGGAGGTTTCGTGAGAGAATTTATGAGCACATCTATGCCATCAGTCACAATAAATTAGACAATGCTTTAGCTAAACATGTCCATTTAAATACACAACATCAGTTCAAATTCATGGTTATTGACCAGTATGTGAATGACATTAGGGGTGGTCCAGCATCTTTCAAATTGGAAGAACTAGAATTAATTCGGCAGTTGAAATTAAATGCTTTCAGTTTTCCAGGTTTGTGTGTCAACCTGTTGTCTATAGGCAGGTCCTGCCACACAAGGCCAGTACTGGCATATCTGAGGATGACAGTCTGTGTACACAACATGTGCCAGCCAAACCAGGTACACTTGTACATGTCACTGTACATTATTGTTGGACGTGCACATCCCAGGCAATGTCCATGTCAAGGACTATCAAACACAGACATGGCATGCATTGCAAAGCAATGGCCATACACAATAGTAACCAGGATGTCAGGACAATTCATACAATACCCATCTGTATGGGACATTGCAGACACTACACCCCTGTACCACACTGCACACCATTGTCGGGTGGCTTGATGCCAAGGATTATTCCTCACCTAGCCTTGTACAGCCATCTTGCACAGCCAGCCACTGCACACCCATGAAGCAATGCACACATGCATGTCAGTATTGGCACTTTGTGTCTGCATGTGGGTTATGATGCTTCCAACCACAGTCACACCCAGTATAACTCCCATTGGCATACAGACTGATGTCAGATACGTTCACATGCCCTAGCCCATAGTACCTCTGGATATCCCCTGTGGTGCATGTAGTACCTGTGCATTACTGCAGTGTGGCAAACTAAGTAGTTAGGAAGTGTATTTGTAGGCCTGGCGAAGTGTGGCAATGTGTCTGAGTCCCTTAGAGAGTGTGGTTGTGTTGACAATGACATCCGTTCATATGGACAGCCATGTGGGCTACACCTAATGTATGTCTACTATATCTGTGTTGCAGATGTCGCTCACAAGCACACATGTATGTTTTTACAGCACACCAACATGTCAGCTTTGTGGCACATGGAGTAACTGCATGCACTTGTAATAGTAATGACTAGTCAGTCAGGGGTTTGAACCCCTGTACTGATAGGTGTGTAAAAGATGGTGCATAGGTTTTAGTCTCCAAGCCCTTCTCTGATGTACTTCACCTCTGTCTGTCCCTCCCACACACTCTCTGGTGGATGTGGAGTTTTACACCTGCTCAGCAGCAGCTTATGTTTTGTAAGTGATGGTCATGATCAGGTGATGGCCTCTGCACCCATTGCAGTCCTCCTCTAGCTGATTGCATGTGGAACAGTTGTGGTGATTTTCCCATAGCCAATCACATGGAAACACAGTACAATATCTAGGAACATCATGTTGGTGTTTGCCCATGACAGTCGCTGTGAGCTGAACTTGGATCTGGTGTTTGGTAAAAGGCATCACAGATGATATCTGGATGTTCCTCAAACAACATACACAGTGGAAAATAACCTAAAGACAGGAGGGTGATGTGTCAGACATGACTACAGCATGTAAGTGTAGCTATGCTTCATTGAGACTACTGCCAGTTTAACAAGTTGTGTGTGGTAATTGCTATTCTGCATGTTTTAAAACTGACAAGACAGTGCTGTGTTTGTGAGGGGAACACCCATCTGTAAGGCCATCTGTGGACTAGTCAGTGTCTGGAACCATTTGTTTCTTGTGTTACTCACTGAACACACATCTGTGAACTGCAGAAGCATAGTGTGAGGATTGCAGTCAGTACATGGTGATAGTGATGAGAGTTACTGCCATCGTATCCCTTATTGGACATATGTCACATCAAACAGTTGTATAACAGTCACTGTCTGGGGTTCTCAGTGACATGCCAATAATGGGCCACTGTTTATAGCTGCAGTCACAAGTCTTCTACACTTTGTACAGATGTCATGCAGTATATATGCATGTGTTGTGCTCCCTCTGCAAATGTATACCAGCTGTTGTGTTGGGTTGATGGTCATATCTATGCATGCTGCTATAAGTAATCCTGAATACTGTTGACTATTACTAAGACATATCTGTGTTAAAACTGCAACACCATAGGCTGTATGGGTTTGGAGGTCCTGGCAGAACCTCCTGTCCCACTTCAGCTGGCCATGGCACCAGGCAGCAGCACATCTGGGGCCCAGCTTTGGACCTCCACCTCTGTTGCCTCTGCACCACCTTCTGGTGGAACTGCCACTGATGATGGGTCTTGTCCCCCCTGGGAGCAGGTCCAAACAGGAACTTGTCCGCTGTTGTACAGTCCCAGACATGGTGTGTAGGGGGCTCAATAAGGGGTTTTGAGGCCAGATGCACTAGCTCAAGGGCAGAGTGTCACATTTACAGGGTGAGCCTGTCCCTCCTAGACAGCCTCCAGCACAGCCACTTTTGTGACTGTCTTGGTGCAGTGGTGGCTGCCCATGGCTGGGGACCTCCGTCCCAATGTTTCCATCTGGGGGCTCATGGGCTTGTGACTGCCGAACACTCCTCCCCATCCAAGGTGTATACCCCACAAGTGTCATATACCGACCCTGTATGCTGTCTTGTCTGTCATCCTACCTATCCTCCACGAGCATACCTACACTCCTTCCCCACATCCCATTTTCACCCTACGGAAACAAAAGGCCAATCAGTTCCTAGAACAACATTTGCCCCATACATAGCTGTCCATTTCATACACATGTCCACTGGACACATGTAACCCTTTTAATATGCATCACAACATACTCCAGTTATCCTCACCCTTGTCTCTCAGGCACATGATCCTGGTATGCACATGACTCCTAAAGATTCCAGTTACATGTGATGCAGACGACCCCATTGTACACACAACACTACCGGTCCCTCTGTGGTTACCCCATTTACCTTTTTCATGATGATGATGTCACACACAGCACCTTGCAAGAGTACTGTTCTCACATAATGATTGTCCAGGAAATGTTGTGTTAATGTAAAAAAAATGCACAGAGTGATGTATTTGGCCAATGTACAAATATTTGCATGTATTAATGACACGTCTGTCTAAGGGAGTCTTGAAATTACATAGGACAACACCACTACATAATACAGGCATTGCTGTTGTTTCCCTTTTCATTCCTTTGTAATGCTTTGTTGTCACATGGGATGTTCTTGATATATCTATATATATGTATGTATGTATATCTGGACATAAACACACACACGTACATCTACATGATGGAATACATTTCCTATACTGTTGAATGACTGTGCTGGATGATATGTTTGTGATAATACGCGATGTCTGTATATTTGCCATGGCTTAGTAGTAAATCACATTAGCTGTGTGTGCAGGGTCCTGGGTTCGAGCCTTGCACAGGCCGTTTATTTTGTTGCTGGGCAGAACAAGACCATTGAATACTGAGTGATTAAGGCACATTAAAACAGTTGCGAGTGGGTGTGCGTGGCTTTGCGCAGAGCTAGGCAATACTAACCTCTGGTTACAAGTTCTAACACTCAGTTAGCCTCTACATTGCTTCACCAGTGTAATACTCACATAC